>NC_056745.1:810841631-810998587 GCF_019279795.1 Protopterus annectens
TCGAGCTGAGGTAATAGCCAGAAGGAAAGCTGTTTTCCAGGACAAATATTGCAAATCTGTTGAGGCAGCTGGTTCAAACGGAGGCAATGTTAATTTTTCTAGAATGTAATTAAGATCCCAGGCTGGTATTGGTTGTTTCCTTGGAGGTCTTATATTCTTAGCCCCTATGAGGAACTGCCTTAAGAGTGGGTGAGAGAATAAGGGTGGATCAGTGTTGTATTCTGCAGAAATGGCTGAGGCATGGATTTTGATGGAGGAAAATGAAAGTCCACTATTCAACAGCTCAGCTAGATACTGTAATATCTGAGGCAAATTCAGTTTTCTAGGATCCTGGCCCTTTTTCTCATTCCAAGTGCAAAACCATTTCCATTTTGCGAAGTAAGCTTTTCTAGTAGATGGCCTTCTGGCCTCCAAAATAACATCCTGCACCTCCTTGGAGAGTAGGGTCTGTTGTGGAGTTAAGGAATTTTCCATGTAGTCAGATTGAGTGTTTTCAGCTGACTGTGAAGAGTTTTGTAGCTGTGCTGAGTCAGGAGAAGAGGCATTAGAGGTAGGGTCCAGGGAGGAGAATGTGTTAGGCTCCTCAGGAGTGGGTACCAGTGTTGTCTTGGCCAGTCTGGAGCAATCAGTATCATCTTTGGTCTGTCTGCTCTTGCTTTCAAGAGCACCTTGGGCAGTAGAGGCAAAGGTGGGAAGGCGTAAACTGTCCGTGCTGCCCAACTGAAAGAAAGGGCGTCCACTCTCCAGGCCTTTGGATGAAATGTCCTTGAGCAGAATTTTGTCAATTGATGATTCCTGTGGGAGGCAAAGAGATCTATGTCTGGCCTTCCCCACGCTTGGATTATCTTTGTAAACACTTGAGGATGCAACTTCCATTCGTATGGATCTGTCATATTTCTGCTTAGATTGTCTGCCAGCGTGTTTTCCAAACCTGGCAGGTACTGTGCTTGAAGCTCAATTTGCCATTCCAGAGCCATGTTCCAAAGTGACATGGCCAGCCTGCACAGGGGGTATGAATGTGTTCCTCCTTGTTTGTTTATGTACCACATTACTGTGGTGTTGTCTGTTCTAATCAATAATTGTCCTGGATGCAGGAGGTCCTTGAAAGCTGTAATTGCATTTATCACTGCTAGCATTTCCTTTTGATTGATGTGAAGGTGCTTTTCCTTTTGGGACCATTTGCCCTGAATGCACCTGTCTGTCATGTGTGCCCCCCAGGCGTAGTCTGAGGCGTCTGTTGTGATGACTTGATTGGCTGGAGGCTTGCAGAATGGTAGACCTGTGTTTGTTTGGCATGCTTGGGCCCACCATAGAAATTCCTTGTGTAAACATGGAATTAGTGGTATTATTGTTTCCAAACTGTGGCTGTGTTGAGACCATAGGTTTTTTAGGTACCATTGAAGTTTCCTCATATGCAACTTTGCACAAGGGATTAGAAGAATGCACGATGCCATGAAGCCCAGAGCCTGCAGGATTTTCCTTGCAGTTAGCCTGGTACAATTTGCTAGCATCTTGAAGTACCGAGTTAGTTGCCCCTGTTTTTCTGGCGTAAGATAGGTCATCTGGGTGTTTGTGTCCAAGTTGGCACCCAGGAAAATTATTTTCTGAGATTGTGTTAGCCTGGATTTCTCTTTGCTGACTGTGTATCCCAGAGAATTCAATAACAGTGTTACATAAGCCAGATGTTCCAGAAGTATGTGTTTGCTGTCTGCTTGGATCAGGCAATCATCCAAATAAGGGTAAATTTGTATCCCTTGAAGTCTGCAGTAGGCAATTACTGATGCCAGGCATTTTGTGAATACGCTGGGCGCAGTAGATAAGCCAAAGGGCAATGCAGAGAATTGATAGTGGATTGAACCTGCAAGAAATCTGAGGTATCTTCTGCAGCTTTGTCCGATTGGGACATGCAGGTATGCCTCCTTGAGGTCCAATGTTACCAGCCAAGACTCCTTGCCCAGCATGGGAAGAAGCTGCTGTAAGGTGAGCATCTTGAATTTTGTGCAGTAGAAATGTGTTTAGGATGGATAAGTCCAAAATGGGTCTCCAATCGGTTCCCTTCCTTGGTACCAGGAATAGTCTGGAATAAAAACCTTGACCTTGTTCGTGAGTAGGTACTTCTTGAATAGCTTTCATGTCCATGAGCTTTGAAATTTGTATTTGAGCCTCTGCCCTTTGTGTGGCAGGTTCGGCATGCCTCTCATTTTTGGAAGTGTGTGAAAATGAAATCTGTAGCCTCTGTTTATAATGTCCAGGATCCATTTGTCTTTTGTGACAATATGCCAATTTTTTGAAAATAATGCCAGCTTTCCTCCCAAGGGTGCTGCCACCAGAGCCTTGCTTGGCATGCAAAGGGGAAAGTCATTGGGTTTGTTTCCTGTATTGTTGTGCACTGTCTTCGCCACCTCTTGGTGCTGGAGATTGCCATTGTCTGCCTCTATATGATCCTTGAGATTGTCCTCTGCCACTTGTGCGCCTGTATCTACCTCTTTGGGGCTTGTCCGTGGCTGGAAAGGACCAGTTTTTTGAAGGCCAATTTCTGCTAAAACGTGGTGGTTGTACCTGTAGAAAAGCTTTGACAGTTTGCATAGATTTAGCTTTTTCTTCCATTTTCCGTAGTATCTCCTCAGCATTAGTACCAAATAATACATCCTTTTGTAAAGGAGCATCTAGAAGTTTAGCTTTAACATGATCAGGCAAGGTTTGTTCACTAAGCCAGGCATGTCTACGAATGACTGATCCTGTAACAGCAGCTCTACTTGAGGCCTCTAGAGCATCATAGCCACATTGTAAGGTGTGTTTACCCACTTGTTCTACACTATGCATCATATCCTGCAACTCCTTCAAATCTGGTTGTTCAGGTTGTGACATTTTATTCCTTAATTGTGATAACAGAAACTGCTGATATTTAAGCATATGGAACTGACAATTTAAGGCCCTCGTGGCTAGGGTGGCCAAGGTATGTACCTTTTTTCCCCATCTTTCTAAGGATCTAGACTCTCTCTCGGAAGGTAATGGATTCTTAGCAGTAGAGGCCTTCATTCCCTTGGGGCCTTGAGAAATGGTTTCAGGGTCAGCATTATGGCTTTTGTAAAGAAATTGGTGTGAGTTAGGAACTCTGTAGTACCTATCAGGCTTGCCTGGGGCAGGAGGCAGGGAATCCGGATTAAGGCAAGCCTCCGAGTAAACATCATCAAGTATGTCCAAGACAGGAGGTATCGCCAGAGGTCTGTGCTGAGGTAGCAAAAGAAATTCCCTAAGCCTTTTCTTGGAATCTGAAAAATCTTGACCTTCCCAATGGAAGTGTTCCCTCAAGGTATGCAAGGTTTCCCCGAAAGAAAAATCCTCTGGGGGGATACAGAAGGAATGGACTGCTCTGCATCAGAATCTTCAAAAGGGGAGTACGAGTGTTCCTCTTCATCAGAATGTTCTGAAATAATGGAGCCCTGGTCAGAAGGGGGAGAATCTTCCTCCACTCTGGGTCTCTTATCCGTAGGGGGTTGGGAACCCCTGATAAGAGTAATTAAATCCTCAGCCATTTTGAGCATCTGCTTTTTAGGCATGGGGCCTGGAGATGAGCCCTGTGCAACAGGCCTCTTGGAATGCATGGCTGATTTAGACTTAGTAAAGTCCATTATGGAAAAGGAAGATGAAGGTCTGAAGACACCATGGGTGGAAGTGGACCTGTCCACATTAAGAGGTTCAACACTCACAGTGGCTTCGGTAGCTGTAGTCAGGGTATGGGCAGAGGAACCTGCGGTCTCGGTTACAGAAGACACCGCCAGAGAAGTGTCGTCGGTAGTCAGGGGCTGCGTAGGCACCTCGCTGTGAACCAGACCACAGTTTTGGCGTGGTGTCGGTGGAGACCGCGGACCTCGCGTGTCGGTCTTTGTCCTTGCGTTTTTTGGACAAAACAGTAGTCGGAGTCTCCGACGACATTTTATAATTAAAAGCTTTACCAAAAAAGTGCTGGGCGAACTCCGCCCGATGCTTAATAGTGCGTTTATTGAAAGTAGCACAAAAGCGACAGCCCAAGACGTCGTGGTCTGGGCCTAAACAAGGTATACAGAGGGAATGGAAATCCTTATGCGGTATTTGCTTCCCACAAGAAATACAATTGTTAACTTTGTCTGACATCGGTCTGAGACAAGAAAAGTTTCCCCAGTGGGATACTTAGCTTTAAAGAAGACTTCGGTTTCCAAATTTTCGTAATTTCAGGAGCTGGCCAACCGGCACTTGCGAACTGCTTCTGCTTCGGGCACCGCGCGGCAAAAAAGACTGCAGAAAATGGCGTCGGCTGTGTCTTATGTACCCCTGTCGCACTGACGTCAGGAAAGAAAGCGACAACAACAGACGCCGGACCTAGACTTTGGAATTCGGCCGACCGAGGACCCGCCTGACGGCAGGAGAACCCATCTGTTATGACTGCAGCTGTATGCACGATGAACATCTAGGAAGAGCCTTGAGTAAAAGCCTTGCCCCGTCTCTGATTGTGGAACCAGTTCTATGGCCCTCATAGCCATGAGGGATCCCACCTGGTTTAATGCCTCAGCCCATTGGTGTTTTGGTAGGTCTGGCCATCCGTGTGGTCTTGGCAAGGTATGAAAGTGGAATTTGTAACCTCTTTAAACTACATCCGGAACCCACTTGTCTTGGGTTATGCAAGTCCAATTTTGTTGAAAAAGAGAGAGTTTTCCACCTAGCGGGGCTTCCAGGAGAGAAGTTCCTGGAGCCATGCAGGGGGAGTCATTGAGCCTGTTTTCTATAAGATTGAGGTCTGCCCTGTCCGCCCCTGGGGGTGGAAGCACTCCACTGTCTAGATCTGTAAAAGGTCTGTGCTTGGGTCCTCCCTCTGAAGCGCCTATATCTACCCCTCTGAGGCCTGTCCGAGCTGAGAAAGGACCAATTTTTAGTTGGCCAATTTCTGCTAAATCTTGGGGGCTGAACTTGTAAGAAATCCTTAACCATTTGCATGGATTTTGCCTTATCCTCCATTTTCTTTATCACCTCTTCAGCCTTAGACCCAAACAAAACATTATGCTGAACAGGAGCATCCAGTAAAGTACAGTTTTGTACCTACCATAAATGTAGATGCTCGAGTGCTCATACAGCTGCAGTCATAACAGATGGGTTATCCTGCCGTCAGGCGGGTCCTCGGTCGGCCGAATTCCAAAGTCTAGGTCTGGCGTCGGTTGTCGTCGCTTCCTCCCTGACGTCAGTGCGGCAGGGGTACAAAAGAGGCAGCCAATGCCATTTTCTTCAGTTTTTCTTGCCCCAGATGTCAGGTGCCACCAGAAGGAAGGCAAACATAATGTTATGCAAAGATGCAATGTTGAAAAATCAAAAACAGTAGTTGCAAGCAAATACACCATAAAAGAATACCCCAAACAGGTTGTATGAAAAGCGTTTGTCATAAGGCCTGTCCTAAGAGGGGATGGAGGGAGGGCAAAGTACAGTTTTGTACCTACCATAAATGTAGATGTCCAATAGGTATGCATCTGCAGTCATCACATATGGGTTGTCCTGCCTCAGGCAGCCCTTCGGTCGGCCGGATTCCAAAGTCTGGGTCTGGCGTCAGCTGATGTCGCCCTTTCCCCGACGTCACAATGCCTGGGGTATAAAAGCGTCAGCCGACGCCATCTTCCTCAGTTTTTCTTGCCCCAGATGCCAGGTGCCCTCTAGGAAGGCTAAATTTGGAAAAATGCAATAAAAATCCAAACATTTGCAAAAATAAAACAAATACACCATAATAGATCCCCCAGCTAGCTAATAGAGAGGTAAGCACCCTAGGAGTACCACAGAGGGGAAGGAGGGAGGGTAAACCTGACTGCAGATGCATACCTATCAGACGTCTACATTTATGGTAGGTACAAAACTGTACTACGTCCTTCAAGGATGCATCTGCAGTCATCACATATGGGTAGAATACCATAGCCAATCTGGGGGTGGAGGTACTAGGAAAAGGATGGTGTAGCTAAGATACCCTGCAGGACAGCCGTAGCAAAGCCTGCTCTGGATCTGGAATATAAAGGTAAATTGTAATGCTTGGCAAATGTATGCACGGAGCTCCATGTGGCAGCTTCTAAAATGTCTTTTGTAGCCACCCCTCTTAAGAAGGCTGTGGAGGTGGCTGTGGCTCTCGTAGAATGAGGTCTAATGTTAGCTGGTACAGTCTTTCCATGAAATGAGTAACAAAAGCGGATGTAATTTCCTATCCATTTTGAAATTGTCTGTTTGGAAATTGCTTTTCCTTGAGTACCAGCAGCATAAGCTACCAGCAGCTGGTCAGTTTTTCTGAAACCATTTGTTCTGTCCAAGTAGTAGCGCAACTGTCTGTGAATGTCCAGGGTGTGCAGCTGTTTCTCCCCTTTGATTTGTGGATTTGGGAAGAAGGTAGGCAAATGAATGGCTTGATTCAATGAAACCCTGGATACCACCTTTGGCATAAAAGTAGGATTAGTTCTTAATGAAACTCTATCCTGATGGAAAATAATAAATGGCTGAACTGCCATCAGGGCCTGCAATTCCGAAACACTTCTTGCTGAGGTTATTGCCAGGAGGAAAGCAGTCTTCCATGAGAGGTACTGTAGATCTGCAGATGGTGCTGGTTCAAATGGAGGCAGTGTTAGTTTTTCCAACACGTAGTTAAGGTCCCAGGCAGGTAGAGGCGGTTTCCTAGGAGGTTTGATGTTTTTGATTCCTCTTAGAAAATGTCTTAGGAGAGGATGAGAAAAGACAGGAGGATCAGTATTGTACTCTGCTGAAATTGCTGAAGCATGAATCTTAATAGAAGAGTAAGACAGTCCATTGTGGAACATTTCTGCCAAATATTCCAGGATATGTGCCATGTTCATCATTGTCGCATCTAGGCCCTTTGTGGTGTTCCAGATGAGAAATCTTTTCCACTTTGCTGAATATGCCTTCCTTGTGGAAGGGAGGCGAGCTTCCAGAATAATATTCTTTACTCTCTGGGATAGCTTATCCTGAAGAGGAGTCAAGGTATTCTCCACACTGTTAGTTGCAATGTTTTCAGGTTGGAATGTAGAGTTTTGTATCTGTGCTGTGTCAGTAGAAGTGGCCATAGAGGTAGGGGTGATGGCTTCGTACGTGACATGCTCCTTAGTGAGTACCAGTGTTGTCTTGGCCAGTCCGGAGCTATCAGAATCACTTTTGGCTGCTCTGCCCTGATCTTCAGTAACACCTTGGTCATTAATGGAATAGGAGGAAATGCATACACTGTCAGATTTCTCCAGCTGAAAGAGAGGGTGTCCACTTTCTTTAGTTGATAATTGTGGGGGGATGCAAATAGATCTATGTCCGGGCTCCCCCAAGATTGTGTTATCTGTTGGAATATGTCTGGGTGCAGCATCCATTCGTGTGCATCCATGATATTTCTGCTTAAGCTGTCCGCCAGTGTATTGTCCTTCCCTGGCACAAACTGAGCTTGTAGCTGTATATTGAGTTTCAAGGAAAGATCCCATAGATTCATTGCCAGTCTGCACAGAGGGTAAGAATGGGTACCTCCTTGCTTGTTTATGTACCCCATAACTGTGGTGTTGTCTGTCCTTATTAGTAGATGGCCTTGATGCAGAAAGAGTTTGAAGGCCTCGATTGCATGTATCACTGCTAGCATTTGTTTTTGATTTATGTGTATGCGTAGCTCTTTTCGTGACCACTGTCCTTGGATACCTCTGCCCTCCATGGGTGCTCCCCAACCTTGGTCTGAAGCGTCTGTTGTAATAGTTTGGGAGGTTTATGGCTTTGTCAAGGGCAGCCCTCTGTTGGACTGGCTGGCCTGAGCCCACCACAGAAATTCCTTGTGAAGGCATGGAATGAGTGGGATTAAAGTTTCCAAACTGTGACTGTGCCGAGTCCATAAACTCCTTAGGTACCACTGTAGCTTTCTCATATGCAGCCTTGCTTGTGGAATCAAAAGAATACAGGATGCCATGTAACCCAGGGCCTGCAGGATTTTCCTTGCAGTCAGCTGAGTTTGTCTTGTCAGATGCTTGAAGTAATCCGGTAGTTGACTTTGTTTTTCTTCTGTGAGATAAGCCATTTGGGTGGTTGTATCTAGATCCGCACCCAGAAAGGTTATTCTATGGGATGGAACAAGTCTTGATTTGTGCATGTTGACTGTATATCCCAAGGCCTGTAGAAGATTGATGGCATAATTTAAGTCCTTTATCAGAGTTTGTTGGTTGTCCGCTTGTATAAGGCAGTCGTCCAGATATGGGTAGATTTGAATCCCCTGGAGTCTGCAGTGTGCTATTACTGATGCCAGGCATTTCGTGAATACTCTGGGCGCAGTAGATAAGCCAAAGGGCAATGCTGAGAATTGATAATGCTCTGACCCTGCAAGAAATAGTACAGTTTTGTACCTACCATAAATGTAGATGTCCGATAGGTATGCATCTGCAGTCATAAAGTACAGTTTTGTACCTACCATAAATGTAGATGTCCGAACTGGATAGCATCTGCAGTCATAACAACTGGGTTGTCCTGTCGTCAGGCAGCCCTTCAGTCGGCCGGATTCCAAAGTCCGGGTCCGGCTTCGGCTGATGTCGCACTTCACCCGACGTCATCTCTGTTGGTCTTCGGGTATAAAGGCATCAGCCGACGCCATTTTCCTCAGTGTTTCTTGCCCCAGATGCCAGTAGCCCTCTTGAAGGCTAAAATTTGGATAGATGCCAATGTTTCCAAAAGATAGAGGTAAACACAAATATAAGCATGTATGTACATATATACAAACAAATACACCATAAAAGACTCCCCCCCCCCACCAGCTAGCTATTAGGAGGGTAACCACCCTAGGAGTACCACAGCGGAGAAGGAGGGAGGGTAATCCTGACTGCAGATGCTATCCAGTTCGGACATGTACATTTATGGTAGGTACAAAACTGTACTATGTCCTTCATGGATGCATCTGCAGTCATAACAACTGGGTAGAATACCATAGCCAACTAGGAGGAGGATAAAAGTAGATTATGGTGTGTTTAGGATCCCTTGCAGTACAGCAGTGGCAAACCCTGCTCGGGATCTGGAATATAGAGGCAAATTATAATGCTTGGCAAATGTATGCACGGAGGTCCAAGTAGCCGCCTCAATAATGTCTTTGGTTGCCACTCCTCGTAAGAAGGCTGTGGTAGTGGCTGTTGCCCTTGTAGAATGAGGTCTTATGTTCTGTGGAATTGGTTTTCCATGGAAGGAGTAACAGAATTGTATGCAATTTCCTATCCATTTGGAGATTGTCTGTTTGGAAATAGCTTTTCCTTCCCTTCCTGTTGCATAGGCTACAAAAAGTTGGTCAGTCTTTCTGCTACTTTTTGTTCTGTCCAAGTAGTAGCGTAGCTGTCTATGTACATCCAAGGTATGCAGTATTCTTTCCCCTCTGTTTTGTGGGTTGGGAAAGAAGGTAGGTAGGTGGATTGCCTGGTTTAAAGACATTCTGGATACCACCTTAGGCATAAATGTAGGATTAGTCCTCATGGACACTCTATCTTGGTGGAAGATTAGGAAGGGTTGCACTGCCATTAAGGCCTGTAGTTCTGAAACCCTCCTTGCTGAAGTAATTGCCAGTAGGAAAGCAGTTTTCCATGACAGGTGTTGTAGGTCTGCTGTTGCTGCTGGTTCAAAGGGTGATAGTGTCAACTTTTCTAGCACAAAGTTTAAGTCCCAAGCTGGTAATGGTGGTTTCCTTGGAGGTTTTACATTCTTGATTCCTCTGAGGAACTGCCTGAGCAAAGGGTGAAAAACAGGTGGATCAAAGCTGTATTCTGCTGAAATAGCTGATGCATGTATCTTGATGGAGGAGTAGGACAGGCCTGAATGAAGAAGTTCGCCAGATACTCCAGAATGTTAGGCATATCTATGTTTGACACATCTTTTCCTCTTTCAGTACTCCAGATGACAAACCTTTTCCATTTTCCAGCATAGTTCCTTCTTGTTGAAGGTCTGCGTGCTTCAAGAATAATGTCTTTAACTCTTTGGGAAAGTTCTGGATTAGCTGCTGCTATGTGATGTTCCATGCAGTCAGTTGCAAGCGTTTTAGGTTTGGATGTATGATGCTGTAGTTGTTCTGAGTTAACATCAAAGGCATCGGGGTATTGGCCACATATTGTTCGAGACATGCTCCTCAGCAGTGGGTACCAGTGTTGTCTTGGCCAGTTTGGAGCTATCAGGATTATCCTTGGACGTTCTTCCTTGATTTTTAGTAGTACTTTGTGTATCAAGGCAAGAGGTGGGAATGCATATGCTGTTAGGCCTTTCCAGCTGAAGGAGAGCGAATCCAATTTCCATGCTAGTGGGTGGAATGTCCTTGTGCAGAATTTTTTGAGCTGGTGATTGAGAGGTGATGCGAATAGATCTATCTGAGGCATTCCCCATTTCTTTGAGATGGTCTTGAAGATGTCCGGGTGCAGCTTCCATTCGTGGGCATCCGATGTGGTTCTGCTTAATATGTCTGCTAGAGTATTTTCTTTTCCCGGTACAAATATTGCCTGTAACTGGATGTTGTAGCTGAGTGCCAGGGTCCACAGTTCCAAAGTCATTCTGCATAGGGGGTATGAATGAGTGCCTCCCTGTTTGTTGATGTACCACATGACTGTGGTGTTGTCTGTCCTTATCATCAACTGGCCCTCTTTGAGAAATGGTCTGAACTTTTGGATTGCCATTTTTACTGCCAGCATTTCTTTTAGGTTGATGTGCAGGTGAAGTTGATCCTGTGTCCACAATCCTTGCACGCATTTGTCCAGCATGTGGGCCCCATCCTAGGTCTGAAGCGTCTGTTGTGATGGTCTGGCTTGCTTGACATCTGCGAAAGGGTAGGCCTGGGTTTGACTGGCATGCCTGAGCCCACCATAGGAACTCCTGTTTTAAGCATGGAATTAGTGGGATTTCTGTTTCTAGGCTGTGTCTGTGTTGGGACCATAAATTCTTTAGGTACCACTGTAGTTTTCTCATATGTAGTCTGGCAAATGGGACCAAGATTATGCATGATGCCATGAAGCCCAAGGCCTGCAGTACTTTTCTTGCTGTTAACTTGTTCAGTTTTGTTAGTGCCAAGAAGTAAAGAGGGAGTTCTTTTGTTTTTCTGTAGTTAGGAATGCCATTTGTTTTACTGTGTCCAATTCCGCCACCGAATGTCCTTGTTTGGGATGGTATCAGCCTTGACTTTTGTAAATTGACTGTGTATCCCAGTGCTTGTAGCAAGTAAATGACCCTTTGTAAATCTGTTGTCAGCTTGCTTTTGTTGTCCCCTTGTAGCAGGCAGTCGTCCAGGTATGGGTAAATTTGAATTCCCTGTAGTCTGCAATGGCGATTACTGATGCCAGGCATTTTGTGAATACTCTGGGCAGTAGATAAGCCAAAGGGCAATGCTGAGAATTGATAGTGCTCTGATCCTGCAAGAAATCTGAGGTATCTTCTGCAGATTGGTCGAATGGGGCGTGCAGGTATGCCTCCTTGAGATCTAGAGTTACCAGCCAACACTCCTTGCCCAGCATGGGAAGAAGTTGCTGTAGGGTCAGCATTTTGAATTTTGGGACAATGATGTATGTATTTAAGGTGGACAGGTCGAGAATTGGTCTCCAACTTTTTTCCTTTCTTGGAACTAGGAATAGTCTGGAGTAGAACCCCTTTCCTTGCTCTGCTGTTGGCACTCTTTCCACAGCTCTCATATTTGCTAACTCCATTATCTGTTGTAGAGCCTCTGTTTTTTGATTTGTAGGTAGATTTGGCATTCCTCTTTTGACTGGTAAAGTGTGGAAGTGGAACCGGTAACCTTGATCTATGGTTTGTAAAATCCACTTGTCTTTTGTTATGTAGTGCCAGTTCTTTGAAAATAAGGTTAACTTTCCGCCTAGAGGAGCTGCTATTTGTTCCCTGGTAGGCGGATTTAGGGTTAAGTCACTGTGGTTGTGTTGAAGTAGTGGCAGTGGTTGTGTCTGTGCCTCTGTTGTTTCCTTTCCTCTGTAGGCACCTCCTCTGGATTGGTTTCTGCCTCTGGAACGTCTATTCCTGCCCCTTTGAGATCTTGTGGAGTCAGGAAAGGACCAATTTTTGGCAGGCCAGTTCCTGCTAAACCTTGGGGGTTGAACCTGCAAGAAATCTTTAACCGTTTGAGCAGATTTTGCCTTTTCTTCCATTTTCTTCATAACCTGCTGGGCAGGTGTACCAAACAAACTTGTCTTATCCATAGGAGCATCTAGCAACTTAGCTTTAACATGATCCGGTAAAGCTTGCTCCTTTAGCCATGCATGTCTTCTTATCACTGTGCCAGTCATGGCTGACCTAAATGAAGCCTCCAGTGCATCATAGCCACATTTTAAGGAATGGTTACTAACCTGTTGTATGTTATTTACCATTTCTAATACATATTTCTTATCAAGAGATTCATCAGTGGTTAGCTTTTTAGTTAACTGATCAAGCATAAACTCTTGGTATTGTATCATGTGAAACTGACAGTTTAAAGCTCTAGCTGAAAGAGTAGCTGAAGTGTAGACCTTTTACCCCATCTGTCTAATGACCTTGCTTCCCTTTCAGAAGGAATAGGGTTTTTAGCTATGGTCGGCTACTGCCTTGGGACCCTGGGATATAGTTTCGGGTCTGCAAGTGGGGCCTTGTAAAGGTGGTGATGAGTATCTGGCACCCTGTAAAATCTGTCTGGTTTGGCAGGGACTGGGTGTAAAGAATCTGGAGCCGAGCAGACATCATTGAAAGCATCATCCACCACAGAGAGAACAGGAGGTATAGCTAAGGGCCTGTGCTGTGGAAGGTGCAGAAAGGTCCTAAGTCTTTTTCTGGAGTCTGAAAAATCCTGTTGCTGCCATTGGAACTGCTCTCGCATGGCATGTAAGGTTTCCCCAAAGGAGAATTCTTCTGGTGGGGAAGCAGCTGGAATGGATTCTTCAGCATCAGAATCTTCAAAATTGGAGAAAGGAGCCTCTGGCTGGTCAGTTATGTCTGATTCATCAGCAGAATCATCAGAGGACACTGGCTCAGGGGGCTCTGCCCTAGGTCTCTTCTCTGGGGGCTGAGAGGCCCTGTCTGGGTGAGATTGAGATCCTCTAATTAATGAAATTAAATCTTCTGCCAAAGTAAGCATTTGAGAACTAGAAGAGGGCCTGGTTTGTAGGGGGTTTAATAGGCACTGTTTTAGTAGTCTTGGCTGCTTTAGCCCTGGCGAAGGCCTTAATGGACATGGCTGCTGGAGGCCTAGCAGCACCACGTGCTGGGGTAGAGGCATCCAAGGGAATGGTGTCTGATAAGTCAGTGGCAACCACCGTAGTGGATAAAATTTCTGAGGCCGATTCAAGAGTGGTAGCAGGGGCCTCAGTTGTAGAGATAGATTCAGCTGTACTTTGATCAGTTTTCTCGGTTTCGGCCGAAACCGAGACACTCGCGGTTTGCTTAACCATGGTTTCGGCGAAACCGCGGACCCGAGTGTCGGTCTTTATCTTTGCGTTTTGGCAGATTGGGTAGTCGGAGGATCCGGCGGCATAATGTACGCAAAATCAGAACCGAAAAACTGTTCTGCAAACTCCCACCGTCGCTTAAGCGTTAGTCGGTTGAAGGAACCACAGGCCGAACAGGCTGCTACGTCGTGGGCTGGGCCTAAACAAGGCAGACAATAAGAGTGGAAATCTTTATGAGGTATTTGTTTCCCACAGGTTAAACAATTATTAACTTTTTCTGACATCGGCTGAGGCAAGAAAGAGTCCCCAACGGGGTACTTAGCTTTAGAAGTCTTCGGTAGAAGTAATCTCTGGATCCGACCGACCGGCACTTGCGAACAGCTTCTGCTTGCGCCACGGCAAGAAAGACTGAGGAAAATGGCGTCGGCTGGTGCCTTTATACCCGAAGACCAACAGAGATGACGTCGGGTGAAGTGCGACATCAGCGAAGCGGACCGGACTTTGGAATCCGGCCGACTGAAGGGCTGCCTGACGACAGGACAACCCAGTTGTTATGACTGCAGATGCATCCATGAAGGACATCATATGGGTTGTCCTGCCTCAGGCAGCCCTTCGGTCGGCCGGATTCCAAAGTCTGGATCTCGCACTTTCCCCGACGTCAGAGCTTCTGGGGTATAAAGGCATCAGCCGACGCCATTTTCCTCAGTGTTTCTTGCCCCAGATGCCAGGTGCCCTCTAGGAAGGCTAAATTTGGATAAATGTTGAAAATTCCAAACAGTAGCAAACAATATATAGATTATATATATATATATATATATATATATATATATATATAGATATATACATACAAACAAATACACCATAACAGATTCCCCCAGCTAGCTGAAGGGGTAAGCACCCTAGGAATACCACAGAGGGGAAGGAGGGTGGGTAATCCTGACTGCAGATGCATACCTATCGGACATCTACATTTATGGTAGGTACAAAACTGTACTATGTCCTTCAAGGATGCATCTGCAGTCATAACATATGGGTAGAATACCATAGCCAAACTGGGGGTGGAGGTACTCAGATAAGGATGGTGTAGTTAAGATCCCCTGTAAAACTGCAGTTGCAAAACCTGCTCGGGATCTGGAGTATAAAAGTAGATTGTAATGCTTGGCAAATGTATGCACAGAGCTCCAAGTAGCAGCTTCTAAAATGTCCTTGGTAGCCACCCCTCGTAGGAAGGCTGTAGTGGTGGCTGTGGCTCTTGTGGAGTGAGGCCTGATATTTTCAGGAGCTGTCTTTCCATGAAAAGAGTAACAAAAACGAATGCAATTTCCTATCCATTTTGAAATTGTCTGTTTGGAAATTGCTTTTCCTTGCACTCCAGTTGCATATGCTACAAAAAGTTGGGTCAGTATTTCTGCTTGTTTTAGTTCTGTCCAGATAGTAGCGTAATTGTCTGTGTACATCCAAGGTGTGCAATAGTTTCCCCCCCCTGTTCTGTGGGTTAGGGAAGAACGTAGGCAAATGAATAGCTTGGTTCAAGGAAACCCTGGATACCACCTTTGGCATGAAAGTAGGATTGGTTCTCAGAGACACTCTATCCTGGTGAAAAATAAGGAAAGGCTGCACTGCCTTTAGTGCCTGTAACTCGGATACTCTTCTTGCTGAAGTGATTGCCAGAAGGAAAGCAGTTTTCCAAGATAAGAACTGTAAGTCTGCTGATGCTGCTGGTTCAAAAGGGGGTAAGGTTAATTTTTCCAGCACAAAATTGAGATCCCATGTAGGCAGAGGGGGTCTTCTTGGAGGTTTTACATTTTTGATCCCTCTTAAAAATTGTCTGAGGAGAGGGTGAGAGAAGATAGGTGGATCCATGTTGTACTCTGCTGAAATTGCTGAAGCGTGAATCTTAATGGAAGAATAGGACAGGCCATTGTGGAACAGTTCTGCTAAATATTCTAGGATGTGTGGCAGGTTTGCCAGTGTGATATTTGTACCCTTTGATGCGCTCCAAATGAGGAATCTCTTCCATTTAGCTGAGTATGTCTTCCTTGTGGAGGGTCTGCGAGCCTCCAGGATAATGTCCTTGACCCTCTGAGATAAAACAGTTTTGTTTTAAGCAATTTTCCAGGCAGTTAGCTGCAGTGTTTTCAAGTTTGGATGCTGGGTCTTGAAGTTGTTCTGCGTTAGAAGAAGAGGCCATAGGGGTAGAGGCCATGAGTTCGCCCGAGACATGCTCCTCGGTAGTGGGTACCAGTGCTGCCTTGGCCAGTCTGGAGCTATTAGTATCACTTTTGGCTGTTCCTCCCTGATCTTCAGTAGAACTTTGTACATCAATGGGAGAGGTGGAAAAGCATATACTGTTAGGGCATTCCAGCTGAAAGAGAGAGAGTCCACCCTCCAGGCTTGTGGGTGGTATACTCGAGCAGAATTTCTTCAGTTGGTGGTTGAGTGGGGAGGCGAACAGGTCTATCTCTGGCATTCCCCATTTGCTTGTTATGATTCTGAAGATGTCTGGATGCAGCATCCATTTGTGAGCATCCGTGGTAGTTCTGCTTAAGGTGTCTGCTAGTGAATTCTCTTTTCCTGGTACGAATTTGGCCTGCAGCTGGATGTTGAGATTCAGGCCTAGGTTCCACAGATCCATTGCCATCCGGCATAGAGGGTAGGAATGCATGCCTCCCTGTTTGTTTATGTACCACATGACTGTGGTGTTGTCTGTCCTTATCAGCAGATGTCCTTGCTGGAGGAATGATTTGAATGTCTCGATTGCATGTTTCACTGCCAGCATCTCCTTTAGGTTTATGTGCAAGTTCAGCTGGTCCTGAGACCATAGGCCTTGGATACACTTGTCTTCCATGTGTGCTCCCCATCCTAGGTCTGAGGCGTCCGTGGTGATGGTCTGCCTTGGCTGTGGTTTGTTGAAAGGCGACCCTCTGTTAGACTGGCAGGCCTGAGCCCACCACAGGAATTCCTTTTTCAGGCATGGAATGACTGGTATCATGGTTTCTAGACTGTGCCTGTGTTGAGACCATACATTCCTTAGGTACCATTGTAATTTTCCCATATGTAGCCTGGCATGCGAGATCAAGATTATGCAGGATGCCATGTAACCCAGGGCCTGCAGGACTTTCCTTGCAGTGAGCTGAGTTTGTCTTGTCAAAGCCATGAAATAGACTGGGAGTTGCTTTTGTTTTTCTTCTGTGAGAAAAGCCATCTGAGTCATTGTGTCCAGATCCACACCCAAAAATGTTATCCTTTGGGATGGCACTAGTCTTGACTTCTGGATGTTGACTGTGTATCCCAAGGCCTGTAACAGGTGCATGACATAGGCCAAATCCTTTATTAGTTTTGTCTTGTTGTCCGCTTGTATTAGGCAGTCGTCCAGGTATGGATAGATTTGAATTCCCTGAAGCCTGCAATGTGCAATTACTGATGCCAGGCATTTCGTGAATACTCCAAGTAGATAAGCCAAAGGGCAATGCTGAGAATTGATAATGCTCTGATCCTGCAAGAAATCTGAGGTGTCTTCTGCAATTTGGTCGTATAGGGACGTGCAGGTATGCCTCCTTGAGATCTAGAGTCACCAGCCAAGACTCCTTGCCAACATGGGAAGAAGTTGCTGTAGGGTCAGCATCTTGAATTTTGGCACAATGAGATATGTGTTTAGTGCGGACAAGTCGAGAATAGGCCTCCATTGTTTTTCTTTTCTTGGTACAAGGAATAGTCTGGAATAAAATCCTTGGCCTTGTTCCATAGATGGTACCCTTTCTATAGCTTTCATCTGAAGTAAATTGTGGCTTTGTCTTAAAGCCTCTGGCTTTTGGTTTGGTGGAAGGTTTGGCATTCTGCTCCTTCTTGGAGAAGTGTGGAAGTGAAACCTGTATCCTTTGTCTATTGTTTGCAATGTCCATTTGTCTTTTGTAATGCAATACCAGTATTTTGAGAATAAAGACAGCTTTCCGCACAAGGGTGCTTCCAGTTGTTCCCTGGTAGGCGGAATCAGAGTCAAGTCATTGTGTCTGTCCTGTGGAAGTGGTTGTAGTTGTAGCTGTGGCACTACTACTCTGGTTGGCAGGCTGCCACTGACGACCCCTGTAGGCACCCTTTGATTGACCTCTGCCTCTTGGGCGTCTATTCCTGCCCCTCTGTGCTCTGGAGGTGTCTGGAAAGGACCAATTTTTTGAAGGCCAGTTTCTGCTGAACCTCGGAGGTTGAACCTGCAGAAAATCCTTTACTGTTTGCACAGATTTTGCTTTTTCTTCCACTTTCTTTAGAATCTCCTGTGCAGGGGAGCCAAATAAACTTTGTTTTTCCATTGGAGCATCTAGGAGTTTAGCCTTGACATGGTCTGGCAAGGATTGCTCTTTTAGCCAGGCATGTCTTCGAATTACTGCCCCAGTCATAGCTGATCTAAATGAAGCCTCCAGTGCATCATAGCCACATTTTAAGAAATGATTACTGACCTGCTGAGAGTTGTGTACCAAGTCTTGAAGGGACTTTCGGTCTAAAGGTTCAGTAGAAGAAAGCTTTTTATTCAGCTGATCTAACAAATATTCCTGGTACTGTATCATGTGGAATTGACAGTTTAATGCCCTGGCAGAAGGAGTAGCAGATGTATAAACCTTTTTTCCCCATCTCTCTAATGCTCTTGACTCTCTTTCAGAGAGCAGGGGGTTTTTGGCAGTGGCAGCTGCAAAAACTTTTGGGCCCTGAGATATAGTTTCTGGGTCTGTAGCATGGGCTTTATACAAATGGAAGTGAGAATCCGGGACCCTGTAATATCTGTCAGGTTTGGCAGGGGCCGGGGGAAGAGAGTCAGGGGCAGAACTGACATCATTATATGCATCATCAACTACAGTTAGCACAGGTGGTATGGCTAAAGGCCTATGCTGTGGTAAGTGTACAAAAGTTCTTAATCTTTTTCTAGAATCAGAGAAATCCTGACCCTGCCATTGAAAGTGTTCCCTCATTGAATGCAAAGTTTCCCCAAAGGAAAATTCTTCAGGAGGGGAGGCAGAGGGAATAGAGTCTTCTGCTTCTGAATCCTCATAAGGAGAATATGGCCCTTCCTGATGGTCTGATAAATCAGATCCATCCGAAGAGTAATCTGAGGAGAGAGGTTCAGGGGGTTCAGTCCTAGGCCTTTTGTCAGGGGGAGGATGGGAGGCCCTGTCTGGGTGAGGTTGGGAACCCCTAATCATGGATATAAGGTCCTCAGCAAGGCTGAGAATCTGAGAACTTGAGGAAGGTCTGTGAGAAGTAGCTTTTGCAGGTAAGGCTTTTGAAATTTTAGCTGCTTTAGCTCTGGAGAAGGCCTTAATAGACATAGAAGCAGGGGGCCTAGCTGCCCCACGTGCAGGAGTAGAAATGTCCAATGGAATGGTGTCGGACAATTCTTGTGCGCTTGCTTCTTCGGTAGGGATTTCTGTAGCCGACGCAGCCGGGGCCTCTCTGGCCTCGGTTGTCGGAGGAATGATTTCGGCAGAAGTAAGAACCGAGGACTCTGTTTCAGCCGAAACCGAGACACTCGCGGTAGGCCTAACCGTGGTTTCAGCCAAAACCGCGGGCCGCGAGTGTCGGTCCTTTTCCTTGCGTTTTTTGGCTAAATGTGTAGTCGGGAGTCTCCGACTGCATTTTATATGCAAAAGCGGATCCAAAAAACTCTTCTGCAAACTCCGACCGACGTGTAAGAGTCTGTCGGTTGAAGGAGGCACAGGCTAAACAAGCCGATACGTCGTGGTCTGGGCCTAAGCAAGGAAGGCAGTAAGAGTGGAAATCCTTATGAGGTATTTGTTTCCCACAAGTTAAACAATTATTTACTTTGTCTGACATCGGCTGAGGCAAGAAAGAGTCCCCAACGGGGTACTTAGCTTTCTTAGAAGTCTTCGGTAGCTGAAATCTCTGGATCTGACTGACCGGCACTTGCGAACAGCTTCTGCTTCGGGCACCGCGCGGCAAGAAAGACTGAGGAAAATGGCGTCGGCTGATGCCTTTATACCCCAGAAGCTCTGACGTCGGGGAAAGTGCAACATCAGCCGAGGCCAGACCCAGACTTTGGAATCCGGCCGACCGAAGGGCTCCCTGAGGCAGGACAACCCATATGTGATGACTGCAGATGCATCCTTGAAGGACATCCTGGACTGCAGCTGTATGAGCACTCGAACATCTACATTTATGGTAGGTACAAAACTGTACTATGTTCATCATGCATACAGCTGCAGTCATAACAGATGGGTAGAATCCCAAAGCTAAGTAAGGGTGGTAGGCACCAAGTGGAAAGTACAGTTTTGTACCTACCATAAATGTAGATGTCCGATAGGCATGCATCTGCAGTCCTTACAAATGGGTTGTCCTGTCGTCAGGCAGCCCTTCGGTCGGCCGGATTCCAAAGTCTGGGTCTGGCCTCGGCTGGTGTCGCACTTCACCCGACGTCATAGCTGCAGTTCTTCGGGTATAAAGGCATCAGACGACGCCAGTGTTTCTTGCCCCAGATGCCAGGTGCCCTCTAGGAAGGCTAAATTTGGATAAATGCAAATGGTTCCAAATAGTAGAGAGCAAACAAAAAATAAGCATGTATGTACATATATACAAACAAATACACCATAATAGATTCCCCCAGCTAGCTACAAGATGGGCAAATACCCTAGGAGTACCACAGAGGGGAAGGAGGGTGGGTAATCCTGACTGCAGATGCATGCCTATCGGACATCTACATTTATGGTAGGTACAAAACTTTCTTAGGTGCGGAATTGGACACAGCAAAACAAATGGCATTCCTAACTGCAGAAAAACAAAAACTCCTCCCTCTTTACTTCTTGGCATTAACAAAGCAGAACAAACTAACACAGCAAGAAAAGTACTGCAGGCCTTGGGCTTCATGGCATCATGCATAATCTTGGTCCCACATGCCAGACTGCATATGAGAAAGCTACAGTGGTACCTAAAGAATTTATGGTCTCAACACAGGCACAGCTTAGAAACTGAAATCCCACTAATCCCATGCCTGAAACAGGAGTTCCTATGGTGGGCTCAAGCATGCCAGTAAAACCCAGGCTTGCCCTTCCACAACTTTCAAGCAAGCCAAACCGCCGAAGCCGGACCCAGACTTTGGAATCCGGCCGACCGAAGGGCTGCCTGACGACAGGACAACCCATTTGTTATGACTGCAGATGCATCCTTGAAGGACATCTGTACTATGTCCTTCAAGGATGCATCTGCAGTCCTTACAAATGGGTAGAATACCATAGCCAAACTGGGGGAGGAGGAGAAATAAGATTATGGTGTAGTTAAGATCCCTTGCAAAACAGCAGTGGCAAAACCTGCTCGGGAACTGGAGTATAAAGGTAAATTATAATGCTTGGCAAATGTATGCACGGAGCTCCAAGTAGCAGCCTCTAAAATGTCTTTGGTAGCCACTCCTCGTAAAAAAGCTGTGGTAGTGGCTGTAGCCCTTGTAGAGTGAGGCCTGATGTTTTCTGGAGTTTTCTTCCCATGGTAGGAGTAACAAAATCTAATGCAATTTCCTATCCACTTAGAGATTGTCTGTTTTGAAATTGCTTTTCCTTCCATTCCTGTTGCATATGCTACCAGTAGCTGGTCAGTTTTTCTGTTGCTCTTGGTGCTGTCCAGGTAGTAACGTAATTGTCTATGTACATCCAAGGTATGCAACAGTCTTTCTCCCCTGTTCTGTGGGTTGGGAAAGAATGTAGGTAGGTGGATAGCTTGATTTAAAGATACCCTGGAGACCACCTTTGGCATAAAAGTAGGATTAGTTCTCATGGACACTCTATCTTGATGGAAGATCAGGAAGGGCTGTACTGCCATTAATGCCTGTAGCTCAGATACCCTTCTTGCTGAAGTGATTGCAAGCAGGAAAGCAGTTTTCCATGATAAGTATTGTAATTCTGCTGTTGCTGCTGGTTCGAAAGGAGGTAGTGTCAACTTTTCTAGCACAAAGTTCAAGTCCCATGCTGGCAATGGTGGCTTCCTAGGGGTTTTACATTTTTAATTCCTCTCAGAAACTGCCTGAGCAGAGGATGTGAGAAGACTGGAGGATCCAAGTTGTATTCTGCTGAAATGGCTGATGCATGAATCTTAATGGAAGAATAGGACAGGCCGTTGTGGAAGAGCTCTGCCAAGTATTCCAGGATGTTAGCTATGTTTACCAGTGACACATTCTCTCCTTTTGCTGTACTCCAAATGAGATATCTTTTCCATTTTGCTGAATAATTTTTTCTTGTTGAGGGTCTGCGAGCCTCCAAGATAATGTCTTTAACCCTTTGAGATAAATCTGGGTTATTTGTTCTTATGCAATGTTCCAGGCAGCCAGCTGCAGTGTTTCCAGGTTTGGATGCAGGGTTTTGAAGTTGTTTTGTGTTAACAGCAAGGGAACTAGGGGCAGAGGCCATATTTGTTCCCGAGACATACTCCTCAGTAATGGGTACCAATGTTGCCTTGGCCAGTCTGGAGCTATCAGGATGATCCTTGGACGGTCTTCTTTGATCTTCAATAGCACCTTGTGCATCAAAGGAAGAGGTGGGAATGCATATGCTGTCAGGTTTTTCCAACTGAAAGATAGGGAGTCCACTTTCCAAGCAAGTGGGTGGTACGTCCTTGTGCAGAATTTTTCAGTTGGTGATTGTGTGGGGATGCAAATAAGTCTATTTCTGGTAGTCCCCATTTCCTTGTAATGGTTTTGAAGATGTCCGGATGCAGCATCCATTCGTGGGCATCCGTGGCAGTTCTGCTTAGGATGTCTGCTAGTATATTTTCTTTTCCTGGCACAAAATTGCTTGTAACTGAATGTTGAAGCTCAGTGCCACATTCCAGAGGTCCATTGCCATCCGGCATAGAGGGTATGAATGTGTGCCTCCCTGTTTGTTGATGTACCACATAACTGTGGTGTTGTCCGTCCTTATCAGCAGTTGACCCTGTCAAAGAAATGGTCTGAATGCCTGAATTGCCAGTTTTACTGCCAGCATTTCCTTTTGATTTATGTGTAGGTGCAGCTGGTCTTGAGTCCATAAGCCTTGTATGCACTTGTCCAGCATGTGTGCCCCCAACCGAGGTCTGAAGCGTCTGTTGTGATGGTCTGGCTTGGTTGAGTGCTGTGGAAGGGCAGTCCCTTGTTTGTTTGACAGGCCTGAGCCCACCATTGGAATTCTTGCTTCAGGCATGGAATTATTGGAATTTGGGTTTCTAGGCTGTGCTTGTGCTGAGACCATAAATTCCTTAGGTACCACTGTAACTTTCTCATATGTAGTCTGGCATGTGGAATCAATATTATGCAGGATGCCATGTAACCGAGAGCTTGCAGGACTTTTCTTGCTGTTAGCTGGTTCTGCTTTGTTAATGCCATGAAGTAGAAAGGGAGTTGCTCCTGTTTTTCTACGGTCAGGAATGCCATTTGTTTTGATGTGTCCAGATCTGCACCCAAGAAGGTTATCCTTTGGGATGGTATCAGCCTTGACTTTTTTATATTGACTGTGTATCCCAGGGCTTGTAGTAGATGAACGACCCTTTGCAAATCTTTTGTTAATTTGTTTTTGTTGTCCGCTTGTAACAGGCAGTCGTCCAGGTAAGGGTAAATTTGAATTCCCTGAAGCCTGCAATGAGCAATTACTGATGCCAGGCATTTCGTGAATACTCTGGGCACAGTAGATAAGCCAAAGGGCAATGCTGAGAATTGATAATGCTCTGATCCTGCAAGAAATCTGAGGTATCTTCTGCAATTTGGTCGTATGGGGACGTGCAGGTATGCCTCCTTGAGATCTAGAGTTACCAGCCAAGACTCCTTGCCCAGCATGGGAAGAAGCTGCTGTAGGGTCAGCATTTTGAATTTTGGAACAATGAGGTATGTGTTGAAAGCAGACAGGTCGAGAATAGGCCTCCATTGGTTTTCTTTTCTTGGTACCAGGAAAAGTCTGGCGTAAAATCCTTGCCCTTGTTCCACAGATGGTACCCTTTCTACAGCTCTCATCCTTAGTAAGTGAGTTATTTGTTCTAGAGCTTCTGTCTTCTGATTTGGAGGTAGGTTTGGCATTCCTCTCTTCCTTGGTAGAGTATGGAAGTGAAACCTGTAACCTTGGTCTATTGTCTGTAAAATCCATTTGTCTCCTGTGATGTAATGCCAGTTTACTGAAAATAAGGCTAGCTTCCCGCCTAAGGGTGCCTCTAGTTGTTCCCTGTTAGGCGGTGCCAGAGCCAAGTCACTGTGATTGTCCTGTGGATGTGGTGGTGGGGGCTGGATCTGTGGCTGTACCTCGCTGGTTGTTAGCCTGCCACTGACGTCCCCTGTAGGCACCTCTGGATTGACCCCTGCCTCTTGAGCGTCTATTCCTGCCTCTCGGAGCTCTGGAGGTGTCTGGAAAGGACCAATTCTTGGAAGGCCAGTTCCTGCTAAACCTTGGAGGCTGGACCTGCAAGAAATCCTTGACTGTCTGGACAGATTTTGCTTTCTCTTCCACCTTCTTCAGCACCTGCTGTGCAGGGGAGCCAAACAAATTGAGCTTATCCACGGGAGCATCTAGGAGCTTTGATTTAACATGGTCTGGTAAGGACTGTTCTTTTAACCATGCATGTCTTCTGATCACTGTGCCAGTCATGGCTGATCTAAAGGAAGCCTCCAGTGCATCATAGCCGCATTTTAAGGAATGATTACTGACCTGCTGAATGTTATGTACCATTTCCTGTACAGATTTTTTGTCTAATGGTTCATCCGAGGACAGTTTTTTAGTTAACTGGTCTAACATAAATTCCTGATACTGAATCATGTGGAACTGACAGTTCAAGGCCCTAGCTGAAAGAGTAGCAGAAGTGTAAACTTTTACCCCATCTCTCTAAGGCCCTAGATTCCCTTTCAGAGGGAGGGGTTTTTGGTAGAGGTAGCTGCTACAGCCTTGGGTCCCTGGGAGATAGTTTGGGATCTGCAAAGGGCCTTATACAAATGATAATGTGTGTCCGGAACCCTGTAGTACCCATCGGGCTTAGCAGGGGCCGGAGGAGGAGAATCAGGAGCAGTACAAGCATCATTAAAAGCATCATCCACAACAGTAAGTACTGGAGGAATGGCTAAAGGCCTATGCTGTGGCAAATGCAAAAAGGTTCTAAGCCTTTTCCTAGAGTCTGAAAAATCCTGGCCCTGCCATTGAAATTGTTCCCTCATAGCATGCAAGATTTCCCCAAAAGAAAATTCCTCAGGCGGAGAGGCAGAAGGAATGGACTCTTCTGCATCAGAGTCCTCATAAGGAGAAAAAGGGGCCTCTGAAGGGTCTGAATTATCTGATTCATCAGAGGAGCCATCTGAAGAAACTGGCTCAGGGGGCTCTACTCTAGTCCTCTTCTCTGGAGGTGGGTGAGAGGCCCTGTCTGGACGTGGTTGGGATCCCCGGATCAAAGAAATGAGATCCTCTGCTAGACTAAGCATTTGTGAACTAGAACTGGGCCTGTGAGAGGGGGGTCTTAGCAGGCACAGTTTTGGTAGTTTTTGCTGCTTTAGCCCTGGCAAAGGCCTTAATCGACATGGATGCAGGAGGTCTAGCAGCTCCACGTGCAGGGGTAGAAATATCCAAAGGGATAGTATCTGATAAATCCTGTGAACCTGCAGGAGCAGGTGGGATTTCAGTAGCAGATTCAGCCAAGCTGGATGAGGCCTCGGTAAGTGGCAAGCTTTCGGCCGAAGGAAGAACCGTGGACTCGGTTTCAGCCAAAACCGAGACACTCGCGGTTGGCTTAACCGCGGTTTCGGCCGAAACCGTGGACCGCGAGTGCCGGTCCTTTTCCTTGCGGTTTTTTAGAAATTTGCGTAGTCGGAGCCGGCATAGAGGGTATGAATGTGTGCCTCCCTGTTTGTTGATGTACCACATAACTGTGGTGTTGTCTGTCCTTATCATCAACTGACCTTCTTGGAGAAATGGTCTGAATGACTGGATTGCCAATTTTACTGCCAGCATTTCCTTTAGATTTATGTGCAGGCGCAGTTGGTCTTGAGTCCATAAGCCTTGTGTATGCACTTGTCCAGCATGTGTGCCCCCCAACCGAGGTCTGAGGCATCTGTCGTGATGGTTTGGCTTGGTTGACTGTTGCAGAAGGGCAATCCTGTGTTTGATTGACAGGCCTGAGCCCACCATAGGAACTCTTGCTTCAGGCATGGGATTATTGGAATTTTGGTTTCTAGGCTGTGCTTGTGGTGAGACCACAAATTCTTTAGGTACCACTGTAGCTTTCTCATATGCAGTCTGGCATGAGGGGCCAGAATTATGCAGGATGCCATGAAGCCTAGGGCTTGCAGTACTTTTCTTGCAGTTAGATGGTTCTGCTTTGTTAATGCCAAGAAGAAGAGAGGTAGTTGCTCTTTCTTTTCTGCAGTTAGGAAAGCCATTTGTTTTGATGTGTCCAGTTCTGCACCCAGAAAGTTATTCTTTGGGATGGAATCAGCCTTGACTTTTTTATATTGACTGTATATCCCAGGGCTTGCAGCAGGTAAATGACTCTTTGTAAGTCTTCTGTTAGCTTGCTTTTGCTGTCCGCTTGTATCAGGCAGTCGTCCAGGTAGGGGTAAATTTGAATTCCCTGAAGTCTGCAATGAGCAATTACTGATGCCAGGCATTTCGTGAACACTCTGGGCGCAGTAGATAAGCCAAAGGGCAATGCTGAGAATTGATAATGCTCTGATCCTGCAAGAAATCTGAGGTATCTTCTGCAATTTGGTCGTATGGGGACGTGCAGGTATGCCTCCTTGAGATCTAGAGTTACCAGCCAAGACTCTTTGCCCAGCATGGGAAGAAGCTGCTGTAGGGTCAGCATTTTGAATTTTGGAACAATGAGGAATGTGTTTAAAGCGGACAGGTCGAGAATAGGCCTCCATTTGCTCTCTTTTCTTGGTACCAGGAAGAGTCTGGAGTAAAATCCCTTTCCTTGTTCCATAGGTGGTACCTTTTCCACAGCTCTCATTCTTAATAATTGAGATATTTGCTTTAGAGCTTCTGCCCTTTGAGTAGGTGGTAGGTTTGGCATTCCTCTCTTTCCTGGTAGAGTATGGAAATGGAACCTGTAACCTTGGTCTATAGTCTGCAAAATCCATTTTTCCCTTGTGATGCAATGCCAGTTCTTGGAAAATAAGGTTAGCTTTCTGCCTAAGGGTGCTTCCAGTTGTTCCCTGGTAGGCGGTGCCACAGCCAAGTCACTGTGATTGTGTTGTTGTAGTGGTGGTGGCTGCGTCTGTGCCTCGCTGGTTGTTACCCTGCCACTGGCGTCCCCTGTAGGCACCCCTGGATTGGTTTCTGCCTCTTGAACGCCTATTCCTGCCTCTCTGCGTCTTAGAGGAGTCCGGAAAGGACCAATTCTTGGAGGGCCAATTCCTGCTAAACCTTGGAGGTTGAACCTGTAAGAAATCTTTCACTGTTTGTACAGATTTCGCCTTCTCTTCCATCTTTTTTAGTACCTGCTGTGCAGGGGGAACCAAATAAATTGACTTTGTCCATGGGTGCATCTAAAAGCTTTGATTTGACATGGTCTGGTAATGCCTGCTCTTTCAACCATGCATGTCTCCTGATAACTGTGCCAGTCATGGCTGATCTAAAGGAAGCCTCCAGTGCATCATAGCCACATTTTAAAGAATGGTTACTAACCTGCTGTATGTTATGTACCATTTCCTGAACATATTTCTTATCTAAAGATTCTTCAGAGGACAGCTTTTTATTTAACTGGTCTAGCATAAACTCTTGATATTGAATCATATGAAATTGGCAGTTCAAAGCCCTAGCTGACAAAGTAGCAGAAGTGTAAACTTTTTTACCCCATCTCTCAAAGGACCTGGATTCCCTTTCAGAGGGGAGGGGTTTTTTAGCAGATGTAGTTGCTACAGCTTTAGGGCCCTGGGAGATAGTCTCTGGATCTGCAAAAGGAGCCTTGTATAAATGGTGATGAGTGCCCGGGACCCTGTAGAACCTATCGGGCTTAGCAGGGGCCGGAGGTAATGAATCAGGAGCAGTGCAAGCATCATTAAATGCATCATCTACAACAGAAAGAACTGGAGGTATAGCTAAAGGCCTATGCTGTGGCAAATGTAGAAAGGTTCTAAGCCTTTTTCTGGAGTCTGAGAAATCTTGGCCCTGCCACTGAAATTGTTCCCTCATCGCATGCAAGGTTTCCCCAAAGGAAAATTCCTCAGGTGGAGAGGCTGAAGGAATGGACTCTTCAGCATCAGAGTCTTCGTGGGGAATAAGGAGCCTCAGGAGGGTCTGTATGTTCTGAGTCATCAGAGGAATCATCTGTGGATACTGGCTCTGGGGGCTCTGCTCTAGGCCTCTTCTCTGGGGGTGGATGAGAGGTCCTGTCTGGATGAGGCTGGGATCCACGAATTAAAGAAATGAGATCCTCAGCCAAAGAAAGCATATGGGAACTGGTGCTGGGCCTGTGAGAGGGGGCTTGACAGGCACCGTTTTTGAAGCTTTAGCTGCTTTAGCCCTGGCAAAGGCCTTAATAGACATGGCTGCAGGAGGCCTAGCAGCTCCACGTGCAGGGGTTGAAATATCCAAGGGAATAGTGTCTGATAATTCCTGAGAAACCGCAACAGCAGGTTGGATTTCAGCCGATTCCACCAGGTTAGAAGAGGCCTCGGTAGAAGGCATGTTTTGGCTGGGGAAGAACGCTGCTCGGTTTCAGCGAAACCGAGACACTCGTGGTTGGCTTAACCGCGGTTTCGCGAAACCGGACCGCGAAAGTGTCGGTCCTTATCCCTGCGTTTTTGGTTATTTGTAAAGTCGGAGGATCCGACGGCATGATATAAGCAAAATCAGAGCCGAAAAACTGTTCTGCAAATTCCGACCGACGTCTAAGCGTCCGTCTGTTAAAAGAAGCACAGGCTAGACAAGCTGCTACGTCGTGGTCTGGGCCTAAAGAAGGTAAGCAGTAAGAGTGGAAATCTTTATGAGGTATTTGTTTCCCACAAGTTAAACAGTTATTCACTTTTTCTGACATCGGCTGAGGCAAGAAAGAGTCCCCAACAGGGTACTTAGCTTTTTAGAAGTCTTCGAAGTAGTATTCGGTAGTAGTAATCTCTGGTTCTGACCGACCGGCACTTGCGAACAGCTTCTGCTTGGCGCGGCAAGAAAGACTGAGGAAAATGGCGTCGGCTGATGCCTTTATACCCGAAGAACTGCAGCTATGACGTCGGGTGAAGCGCGACACCAGTCGAAGCCAGACCCAGACTTTGGAATCCGGCCGACCGAAGGGCTGCCTGACGACAGGACTACCCATTTGTAAGGACTGCAGATGCATCCTTGAAGGACATCTGCCTGAGTAGAGGTTGAGAGAAGACTGGAGGATCCATGTTGTATTCTGCTGAAATTGCTGATGCATGAATCTTAATGGAGGAGTAAGACAGGCCATTGTGGAAAAGCTCTGCTAAATATTCCAGGATGTTAGCTATGTTCGCCAATGATGCATCTACTCCTTTTGTTGCACTCCAAATGAGATATCTTTTCCATTTTGCTGAATAAGTTTTCCTTGTTGAGGGTCTGCGAGCCTCCAAGATAATGTCTTTAACCCTTTGAGATAAATCTGGGTTATTTTGTCTTATGTGATGTTCCAAGCAGCTAGCTGTAGTGTTTTCAAGTTTGGATGCAGGGTCTTGAAGTTGTTCTGTGTTAGCAGTAGAGGTAGTAGGGGTAGAGGCCATGCGTGTTCCCAAGACATACTCCTCAGTAACGGGTACCAATGTTGCCTCGGCCAGTCTGGAGCTATCAAGATGATCCTCGGGTGTTCTTTGATCTTCAGTAGCACTTTGTGCATCAAAGGAAGAGGTGGGAATGCATATGCTGTCAGGTTTTCCCAACTGAAGGATAGGGAGTCCACCTTCCAAGCAAGTGGGTGGTATGTCCTTGTGCAGAATTTTTTCAATTGGTGGTTGTGTGGGGATGCGAAGAGGTCTATTTCTGGCAGTCCCCATTTCCTTGTAATGGATTTGAAGATGTCTGGATGCAGCATCCATTCGTGGGCATCCGTGGTAGTTCTGCTTAAGATGTCTGCTAGAATATTTTCTTTTCCTGGCACAAATATGGCCTGGAGCTGAATGTTGAGGTTCAGGGCCACATTCCAGAGGTCCATTGCCATCCGGCATAGAGGATATGAATGTGTGCCTCCCTGTTTGTTGATATACCACATAACTGTGGTGTTGTCTGTCCTTATCAGCAAATGACCCTGTTGAAGAAACGGTCTGAATGTCTGAATTGCCTGCTTTACTGCCAGCATCTCTTTTTGATTTATGTGTAGGTTCATCTGGTCTTGAGTCCATAAGCCTTGTATGCACTTGTCCACCATGTGTGCCCCCCAACCGTGGTCTGAGGCATCCGTGGTGATAGTCTGGCTTGGGTGAGGCCTGTGGAAGGGCAGTCCTTTGTTCAATTGACAGGCCTGGGCCCACCATTGGAATTCTTGCTTCAGACATGGAATTATTGGAATTCGGGTTTCTAGGCTGTGCTTGTGCTGAGACCATAAATTCCTCAGGTACCATTGCAACTTCCTCATATGTAGTCTGGCATGTGGAATCAATATTATGCAGGATGCCATGTAGCCCAGGGCTTGCAGGATTTTTCTTGCTGTAAGCTGGTTCTGCGCTGTTAATGCCATGAAATAGAGTGGTAGCTGCTTCTGTTTTTCTGCTGTGAGGAATGCCATCTGGTTTGATGTGTCCAGTTCTGCACCCAAGAAAGTTATCCTTTGGGATGGTATCAGCCTTGACTTTTTTGTGTTGACTGTATATCCCAGGGCTTGCACAGCAGGTGAATAACCTTTTTCAAATCTTTTGTTAATTTGTCTTTGCTGTCCGCTTGTAACAGGCAGTCGTCCAGGTATGGATAAATTTGAATTCCCTGAAGCCTGCAATGAGCAATTACTGATGCCAGGCATTTTGTGAATACTCTGGGCGCAGTAGATAAGCCAAAAGGCAATGCTGAGAATTGATAATGCTCTGATCCTGCAAGAAATCTGAGGTATCTTCTGCAATTTGGTCGTATGGGGACGTGCAGGTATGCCTCCTTGAGATCCAGAGTCACCAGCCAAGACTCCTTGCCCAGCATGGGAAGAAGTTGCTGTAGGGTCAACATTTTGAATTTTGGAACAATGAGATATGTGTTCAGAGCGGACAGGTCGAGGATAGGTCTCCATTGGTTTTCCTTTCTTGGTACCAGGAAAAGCCTTGAATAAAATCCTTGTCCTTGTTCCATAGCCGGTACCTTTTCTATAGCTCTCATCCTTAGTAAGTGGCCTATTTGATGTAGAGCGTTTGTCTTTTGGTTTGGAGGTAGGTTTGGCATTCCTCTCTTCCTTGGAAGAGTATGGAAGTGAAACCTGTAGCCTTTGTCTATTGTCTGTAAAATCCATTTGTCTCCTGTAATATGATGCCAATTTACTGAAAATAAAGCTAACTTTCCGCCTAAGGGTGCTTCTAGTTGTTCCCTGGTAGGCGGTTTCAGAGCCAAGTCACTGTGATTGTCCTGTGGAAGTGGTAGTGGCTGGATCTGTGGCAGTACTTCTCTGGCTGTTAGGCTGCCACTGACGTCCCCTGTAGGCACCTCTGGATTGACCCCTGCCCCTTGGGCGTCTATTTCTGCTTCTCTGTGCTCTGGTGGTGTCTGGAAAGGACCAATTCTTGGAAGGCCAGTTCCTACTAAACCTCGGAGGCTGGACCTGTAAGAAATCCTTGACTGTCTGGACAGATTTAGCTTTTTCTTCCACCTTCAACACTTGCTGTGCAGGGGAACCAAACAAACTGTGCTTTTCCATGGGAGCATCTAGAAGCTTGGACTTTACATGGTCTGGTAAGGATTGCTCTTTTAACCATGCATGCCTTCTGATCACTGTACCAGTCATAGCTGATCTAAAGAAGGCCTCCAGTGCATCATAGCCGCATTTTAAGGAATGATTACTGACCTGCTGAGTGTTATGTACCAAATCCTGAAGGGACTTACGGTCTAAAGGCTCAGGTGAGGACAGTTTTTTAGTTAGCTGATCTAACAGGAATTCCTGATACTGAATCATGTGGAACTGACAGTTTAAGGCCCTGGCCGAAAGAGTAGCAGAAGTATACACGTTTTTACCCCATCTCTCTAAAGCCCTAGATTCTCTTTCAGAGGGGAGGGGGTTTTTTAAAGAGGCAGCTGCTACAGCTTTGGGGCCCTGTGAAATAGTTTCAGGATCTGCAATAGGAGCCTTATACAAGTGATAATGTGTGTCCGGAACCCTGTAGTATCTGTCGGGCTTAGCAGGGGCCGGAGGAAGAGAGTCAGGAGCAGTACAAGCATCATTAAATGCATCATCCACAACTGTAAGTACGGGAGGAATGGCTAAAGGCCTATGCTGTGGCAAATGTAAAAAGGTCCTAAGCCTTTTCCTAGAGTCTGAGAAATCCTGGCCCTGCCATTGAAATTGTTCTCTCATAGCATGCAGTGTTTCCCCAAAAGAAAATTCCTCAGGAGGAGAGGCAGAAGGGATGGAGTCTTCTGCATCTGAGTCCTCATATGGAGAATAAGGGCCTTCTGGGGGATTTGTATTGTCTGAATCATCAGAGGAGTAATCAGTAGAAACCGGCTCAGGGGGCTCTGCTCTAGGCCTCTTCTCTGGAGGGGGGTGAGAGGCCCTGTCAGGGTGAGGCTGGGATCTCCTGATCAAAGAAATGAGATCCTCTGCTAGACTAAGCATTTGAGTACTGGAGCTAGGCCTGTGAGAGGGGGTTTTAGCAGGCAAGGCCTTTGTTGATTTAGCTGCTTTAGCCCTGGCAAAAGCCTTAATTGACATGGATGCAGGGGGCCTAGCAGCTCCACGTGCAGGAGTAGATATATCTAAGGGGATAGTATCTGATAAATCCTGAGAACCTGTAAGACCAGGTGGAATTTCCGTAGCAGATTCAGCCATGCTGGATGAGGCCTCGGTTGTAGGAGGCATGCTTTCGGCCGAAGGAAGAACCGCGGACTCGGTTTCAGCCGAAACAGAGACACTCGCGGTTTGCTTAACCGCAGTTTCGGCCGAAACCGCGGACCACGAGTGTCGGTCCTTTTCCTTGCGCTTTTTAGCTAATTGTGAAGTCGGAGTCTCCGACGGCATGTTATAAGCAAAAGCGGAGCCGAAAAACTCCTCTGCAAACTCCGACCGACGTCTAAGTGTCCGTCGGTTGAAGGAAGCACAGGCTAGACAAGCTGCTACGTCGTGGTCTGGGCCTAAACAAGGTAGGCAGTAAGAGTGGAAATCTTTATGAGGTATTTGTTTCCCACAAGTTAAACAGTTATTCACTTTTTCTGACATCGGCTGAGGCAAGAAAGAGTCCCCAACGGGGTACTTAGCATTTTAGAAGTCTTCGGTAGTAGCCATCTCTGGTTCTGACCAACCGGCACTTGCGAACAGCTTCTGTTTCGGGCGCCACGCGGCAAGAAAGACTGGGGAAAATGGCGTCGGCTGATGCCTTTATACCCAATTAACAGCAGCTATGACGTCGGGTGAAGTGCAACATCAGCCGAGGCCAGACCCAGACTTTGGAATCTGGCCGACCGAAGGGCTGCCTGGCAGGACAACCCATTTGTTAGGACTGCAGATGCATCCTTGAAGGACATCCACAGTGTAAACCATGCTTCCCCACTTGTTCAGTTGCATGTATCAAATCGTGTAATTCCTTATCTGCACATGCAGAAATGGTACCTAGCTTTTGTTTCATAACAGACAGTAGAAATTGCTGATATTTTAGCATATGAAATTGACAATTTAAAGCCCTAATAGATAAAGTAGCAGAAGTGTACACTTTTTTACCCCATCTCTCCAAAGCTCTAGAATCCTTATCTGTCGGAACAGGGTTTTTAGCAGAGGCGGCCTTAACCCCCTTAGGACCCTGAGAAATGGTTTCTGGATCAGCAGTAGGATTTTTGTAAAGGAACTGGTGTGAGTCAGGGACCCTGTAATATCTGTTGGGCTTAGCAGGGGCTGGAGGAAAGGAGTCAGGAGTTAAATTAGCCTCAGAAAAGGCATCATCCACAATATCCAAAATAGGGGAAATAGCCAGGGGTCTATGTTGGGGAAAAAGAAGGAAATCCCCAAGTCTTCTCTTAGATTCCGAGTACTCCTGTCCTTCCCAGTGAAAATGTTCCCTCATGTCATGTAAAGTTTCCCCAAAAGAAAAATCCTCAGAGGGAGAAGCTGATGGAATGGATTCCTCAGCATCAGAATCCTCATAAGGAGGGAAAGTATATTCCTGTTCAGAGGAAGACACTGAAGAAATAGATGCCTGATCAGAAGATTCTGAATCCAATTCTTGCCTTGGCCTTTTGACTTGAGGGTGATGTGAACCCCTAATCATGGTTAGTAAGTCCTCCGCCATTTTAAGAAGCTGTTTCTGAGACTTGGGTCCCGGCTCAGAAGAGGCCTGGGCTGGTGTCTTAGATTTAGAAGGAGTCTTTGCCTTTGGCTTTGCCTTTATCAGAAGCTGTGTAGGCCTAAAACCCCCCTCGGAAGCCGGTACCTGCACAGCGGCTCCGGACCCAGAGTAGCATTGTCCGTAGGTCCTACAGCTGGAGTACTCAAAGGCCTAGTTGGCTCCTCGTGGGAGTCCGTTTCGGCAATCTGTTCTGAAATGGCTGACGACCGGGGCTGCGAAAGCACCTCACTGACGACGGCCGAACCTGTAGCTGGCTCTACTTGTAAAACGTAGTCCGATTTGGACCTCGGAGGCCTGTCCTTACCCTTGTGTCGTTTGTGAACTCCGGTAGTTGGAAGAGTGTCAGACGACATTTTATAATTAAATCGCCTGCCAAAGTAGTGAAAAGCAAAATCGTACCTCCGCTTAATCGTACGTTGGTTGAATCTAGCACAAAACCGACAACTACCTACGTCGTGGTCAGGGCCTAAACAAGGAATACAGTAAGAATGGAAATCCTTATGAGGTATTTGCTTCCCACAAGAAATGCAATTATTAACTTTTTCTGACATCAGACTGGAGCAAGAAAAAAGTTTCCCCAACGGGGTACTTCGCTTTGAGAAGAAGAAAGTCTTCGGACTGAAGCACGAAAAAATATCAGGAGTCAGCCGAACCGGCACTTGCGAACTGCTTTCACCGCACGGCAAGAAAGACTGGAGAACATGGCGTCGGCTGGCAGCTTTGTACTCCTAGCGCTCTGACGTCAGGGAGCATGACTGAACAGCCGACGCCGGACCCAGACTTTGGGATTCTGGCAGACCGAGGATTGCCTGCCGGCAGGAAGAACCCTACAGTGATCACTGCAACAGTGAAACACGATGAACATCTTAAATCTCTCCTATACCTAACTATAATACTGACCCACCTACCTTTTTCAACTGAATATACAAGCCTAAAGACTCCCCAAGCACACAAAGATGGAAGGTGCAGGAGTATTCACAGTAATATTAGATCTCTGCAATGGGCTTTTACACCAAGAGTAGCAGGATGAACAAAGGATGAACAATGGTATCAACCTGTGCCAAAAAATGGTCACTCTAAATAAGTTATTCACAATGGACTGCCCAGAATTGGAAGTCACTCACAGCACAACTTCCACTATCGCCATCTTGCTTCTAGTTCTGTTCAACTAAAATTAGTACTTGTTTATTAAATATCCCACTATTTAAAAGTATGTATGCAACAAAACTCTCAAAATGGTTTCATGTGCAGTTCTCGGAGATATCATTAAACACGATGCACACCTTAATAGATCTCATATGATTTCTGACTAAGGCACAGAAACAAAAGTACAGTTTTGTACCTACCATAAATGCAGATGTTCGAGTGTATACACTGCTGCAGTCATTACACTTGGGTTATCCTGCCGTCAGGCGGTCCCTCAGTCGGCCAGAGTTCCAAAGTCTTGGTCCAGCATCAGTTGCTGTCACTTCTTCCCTAATATCAGTGCGCCAGGGGTATACAAGATGCAGCAGATTCCATTTTCTTCAGTTTTTCTTGCCCTAGATGTCAGGTGCCCCCAAAAAGGTAGGCAATGTAAATTGCTAATAAAACATACATAACAAAAGCAATCAAAAACTTTCAGTTACCAGCAAATGCTCCCCATAGGTAGCAAAGGGTAGAAGGCCGAGGTAAGTACCAGCAAGGAAGAGGGGAAGGAGGGATGGTAACCTAGACTGCAGCAGTGTATACACTCGAACATCTACATTTATGGTAGGTACAAAACTGTAATATGTTCATCATGTTACACTGCTGCAGTCATTACACTTGGGTAGAATCCCAAAGCTGAGGTTGGGTGGCTGGTTCTATAAGGCATTAGGGGTGGATATAAGGCCCTGCAGCACTGCAGTGGCAAAGCCAGCTCTGGATTTAGAGTAAAGAGGCAGATGGTAATGCTTGGTGAAAGTATGCACAGAACTCCAAGTTGCTGCTTCCAAAATGTCCTTGGTAGGTACTCTTCTGAGGTAGGCAGTTGAAGTGGCTGTTGCCCTGGTGGAATGAAACCTACTGCTGTTAGGTACAGCTTTTCCATGGTGTGTACAGCAGAAATGTATATAGTTCCCTATCCATTTTGAAATGGCTTTTCCCTGTGCTCATGCAGCATATGCTACAAACAATTGCTCAGTTTTCCCAAAAGCTTTTGTTTTGTCCAAGTAGAAGTGTAACTGCCTGTGTATATCCAAGGAATGCAGAAGTCTCTCTCCTTTATTCTGTGGATTTGGATAAAAAGTTGACAAGTGAATAGCTTGGTTTAGAGCCACACTTGATACCACCTTTGGCATAAAAGTAGGGTTTGCTCTTAAAGACACCCTGTCTTGGTGGAAAATGATGAAAGGTTCCACTGCCACTAGTGCCTGTAATTCTGAAACTCTTCGTGCTGAGGTTATTGCCAGGAGCAGAGCAATTTTCCAAGAGACATATTTTAAATCTACTGAGTTAGCTGGCTCAAAAGGAGGTAAAGTTAATTTTTCCAAGACGAAGTTGTGGTCCTAAGTTGGAGTTGGTGCTCTACGGGGCGGTGTTATGTTTTTAGCCCCTCTGAGGTACTGTTTTAGCAAAGGATTAGAAAAAATTGGTGGGTCTGTGTTGTCATGAGCAGAGATGGCAGAGGCGTGGATCTTAATGGATGAAAAGGAGAGGCCTTTGTCCAGCATCTCAGTTAAGTATTGTAGTATCTGAGGAATATTTGGAAAGTACAGTTTTGTACCTACCATAAATGTAGATGTCCGATAGGAATGCATCTGCAGTCCTTACAAATGGGTTGTCCTGTCGTCAGGCAGCCCTTCAGTCGGCCGGATTCCAAAGTCTGGGTCTGGCCTCGGCTGGTGTCGCTCTTCACCCGACGCCATAGCTGCAGTTATTTGGGTATAAAGGCATCAGCCGACGCCATTTTCCTCAGTGTTTCTTGCCCCAGATGCCAGGTGCCCTCTAGGAAGGCTAAATTTGGATAAATGCAAATGATTCCAAATAGTAGAGAGCAAACAAAAAATAAGCATGTATGTACATATATACAAACAAATACACCATAATAGATTCCCCCAGCTAGCTACAAGATGGGCAAATACCCTAGGAGTACCACAGAGGGGAAGGAAGGTGGGTAATCCTGACTGCAGATGCATTCCTATCGGACATCTACATTTATGGTAGGTACAAAAAGTACAGTTTTGTACCTACCATAAATGTAGATGTCCGAACTGGATAGCATCTGCAGTCATAACAAGTGGGGGTTGTCCTGTCGTCAGGCAGCCCTGCAGTCGGCCGGATTCCAAAGTCCGGGTCCGGCTTCGGCTGATGTCGCACTCCACCCGACGTCATCTCTGTTGGTCTTCGGGTATAAAAGCATCAGCCGACGCCATTTTCCTCAGTGTTTCTTGCCCCAGATGCCAGTAGCCCTCTTGAAGGCTAAAAATTTAGATAGATGCCAATGTTTCCAAATAGATAGAGGTAAACACAACAATATATGTACATATATACAAACAAATACACCATAAAAGACTCCCCCCCAACAGCTAGCTATTAGGAGGGTAAACACCCTAGGAGTACCACAGAGGGGAAGGAGGGAGGGTAATCCTGACTGCAGATGCTATCCAGTTCGGACATCTACATTTATGGTAGGTACAAAACTGTACTATGTCCTTCATGGATGCATCTGCAGTCATAACAAGTGGGTAGAATACCATAGCCAACTAGGGGAGGAGGATAAAAGTAGATTATGGTGTGTTTAGGATCCCTTGCAGTACAGCAGTGGCAAACCCTGCTCGGGATCTGGAATATAGAGGCAAATTATAATGCTTGGCAAATGTATGCACGGAGGTCCAAGTAGCCGCCTCAATAATGTCTTTGGTTGCCACTCCTCGTAAGAAGGCTGTGGTAGTGGCTGTTGCCCTTGTAGAATGCGGTCTTATGTTCTGTGGAATTGGTTTTCCATGGAAGGAGTAACAGTATCATATGCAGTTTCCTATCCATTTGGAGATTGTCTGTTTGGAAATAGCTTTTCCTTCCCTTCCTGTTGCATAGGCTACAAACGTTGGTCAGTCTTTCTGCTATTTTTTGTTCTGTCCAAGTAGTAGCGTAGCTGTCTATGTACATCCAAGGTATGCAGTATTCTTTTCCCTCTGTTTTGTGGGTTGGGAAAGAAGGTAGGTAGGTGGATTGCCTGGTTTAAAGACACTCTGGATACCACCTTGGGCATAAATGTAGGATTAGTCCTCATGGACACTCTATCTTGGTGGAAGATTAGGAAGGGTTGCACTGCCATTAAGGCCTGTAGTTCTGAAACCCTCCTTGCTGAAGTTATTGCCAGTAGGAAAGCAGTTTTCCATGACAGGTGTTGTAGGTCTGCTGTTGCTGCTGGTTCAAAGGGTGATAGTGTCAACTTTTCTAGCAAAAAGTTTAAATCCCAAGCTGGTAATGGTGGTTTCCTTGGAGGTTTTACATTCTTGATTCCTCTGAGGAACTGCCTGAGCAAAGGGTGCGAAAAACAGGTGGATCAAAGCTGTATTCTGCTGAAATAGCTGATGCATGTATCTTGATGGAGGAGTAGGACAGGCCTGAATGAAGAAGTTCGCCAGATACTCCAGAATGTTAGGCATATCTATGTTTGACACATCTTTTCCTCTTTCCGTACTCCAAATGACAAACCTTTTCCATTTTCCAGCATAGTTCCTTCTTGTTGAAGGTCTGCGTGCTTCAAGAATAATGTCTTTAACTCTTTGGGAAAGTTCTGGATTAGCTGCTGCTATGTGATGTTCCATGCAGTCAGTTGCAGCGTTTTTAGGTTTGGATGTATGATGCTGTAGTTGTTCTGAGTTAACATCAAAGGCATCAGAGGTATTGGCCACATTTTGTTCCGAGACATGCTCTTCAGTAGTGGGTACCAGTGCTGTCTTGGCCAGTATGGAGCTATCAGGATTATCCTTGGAAGCTCTTCCTTGATTTTTAGTAGTACCTTGTGTATCAAAGGAAGAGGTGGGAATGCATATGCTGTTAGGCCTTTCCAGTTGAAGGAGAGCGAGTCCACTTTCCATGCTAGTGGGTGGAATGTCCTTGTGCAGAATTTTTTGAGCTGGTGATTGAGAGGTGATGCGAATAGGTCTATCTGTGGCATTCCCCATTTCTTTGAGATGGTCTTGAAGATGTCCGGGTGCAGCTTCCATTCGTGGGCATCCGAAGTGGTTCTGCTTAATATGTCTGCTAGAGTATTGTCTTTCCCCGGTACAAATACTGCCTGTAACTGTATGTTGTAGCTGAGTGCCAGGGTCCAAAGCTCCAAGGTCATTCTGCATAGAGGGTATGAATGAGTGCCTCCCTGTTTGTTGATGTACCACATGACTGTGGTGTTGTCTGTCCTTATCATCAACTGGCCCTCTTTGAGAAATGGTTTGAACTTTTGGATTGCCAGTTTTACTGCCAGCATTTCTTTTAGATTGATGTGCAGGCGAAGTTGATCCTGTGTCCACAATCCTTGCACGCATTTGTCCAGCATGTGGGACCCCCATCCTAGGTCTGAAGCGTCTGTTGTGATGGTCTGGCTTGGTTGACATCTGCGAAAGGGTAGGCCTGGGTTTGACTGGCATGCCTGAGCCCACCATAGGAACTCCTGTTTTAAGCATGGAATTAGTGGGATTTCTGTTTCTAGACTGTGTCTGTGTTGGGACCATAAATTATTTAGGTACCACTGTAGTTTCCTCATATGTAGTCTGGCAAATGGGACCAAGATTATGCATGATGCCATGAAGCCCAAGGCCTGCAGAACTTTTCTTGCTGTTAACTTGTTCAGTTTTGTTAGTGCCAAGAAGTAAAGAGGAAGTTCGTGTTGTTTTTCTGTAGTCAGGAATGCCATTTGTTGTACTGTGTCCAATTCCGCGCCCAAGAACGTCCTTGTTTGGGATGGTATCAGCCTTGACTTTTGTAAATTGACTGTGTATCCCAGTCCTTGTAGCAAGTAAATGACCCTTTGTAAATCTGTTGTCAGCTTGCTTTTGTTGTCCCCTTGTAGCAGGCAGTCGTCCAGGTATGGGTAAATTTGAATTCCTGTAGTCTGCAATGGGCGATTACTGATGCCAGGCATTTTGTGAATACTCTGGCAGTAGATAAGCCAAAGGGCAATGCTGAGAATTGATAGTGCTCTGATCCTGCAAGAAATCTGAGGTATCTTCTGCAGATTGGTCGAATGGGGACGTGCAGGTATGCCTCCTTGAGATCTAGAGTTACCAGCCAAGACTCCTTGCCCAGCATGGGAAGAAGTTGCTGTAGGGTCAGCATTTTGAATTTTGGGACAATGATGTATGTATTTAAGGTGGACAGGTCGAGAATTGGTCTCCAACTTTTTCCTTTCTTGGAACTAGGAATAGTCTGGAGTAGAACCCCTTTCCTTGTTCTGCTGTTGGCACTCTTTCCACAGCTCTCATGTTTGCTAACTCCATTATCTGGCGTAGAGCCTCTGTTTTTGATTTGGAGGTAGATTTGGCATTCCTCTTTGACTGGTAAAGTGTGGAAGTGAAACCGTAACCTTGATCTATGGTTTGTAAGATCCACTTGTCTTTTGTTATGTAGTGCCAGTTCTTTGAAAATAAGGTTAACTTTCCGCCTAGAGGAGCTGCTATTTGTTCCCTGGTAGGCGGATTTAGGATTAAGTCACTGTGGTTGTGCTGATGTAGTGGCAGTGGCTGTGTCTGTGCCTCTGTTGTTACCTTGCCACTGTCGTCCTCTGTAGGCACCTCCTCTGGATTGGTTTCTGCCTCTGGAACGCCTATTCCTGCCCCTTTGAAATTTTGTGGAGTCAGGAAAGGACCAATTTTGGCAGGCCAGTTCCTGCTAAACCTTGGGGTTGAACCTGCAAGAAATCTTTAACAGTTTGAACAGATTTTGCCTTTTCTTCCATTTTCTTCATAACCTGCTGGGCAGGTGTACCAAACAAACTTGTCTTGTCCATAGGAGCATCTAGCAACTTAGCTTTAACATGATCCGTAAAGCTTGTTCTTTTAGCCATGCATGCCTTCTTATCACTGTGCCTGTCATGGATGATCTAAATGAAGCCTCCAGTGCATCATAGCCACATTTTAAGGAATGGTTGCTAACCTGTTGTATGTTATTTACCATCTCTAATACATATTTCTTATCAAGAGATTCATCAGTGGTTAGTTTTTAGTTAACTGATCAAGCATAAACTCTTGGTATTGTATCATGTGAAACTGACAGTTTAAAGCTCTAGCTGAGAGAGTAGCTGAAGTGTAGACCTTTTTACCCCATCTGTCTAATGACCTTGCTTCCCTTTCAGAAGGAATAGGGTTTTAGCTGTGGTCTGCTACTGCCTTGGGACTCTGGGATATAGTTTCTGGGTCTGCAAGTGGGGCCTTGTAAAGGTGGTGATGAGTATCTGGCACCCTGTAAAATCGGTCTGGTTTGGCAGGGGCTGGGGTAAAGAATCTGGAGCGAGCAAACATCATTGAAAGCATCATCCACCACAGAGAGAACAGGAGGTATAGCTAAGGGCCTGTGCTGTGGGAGGTGCAGAAAGGTCCTAAGTCTTTTTCTGGAGTCTGAAAATCCTGTTGCTGCCATTGGAACTGTTCTCGCATGGCATGCAAGGTTTCCAAAGGAGAATTCTTCTGGTGGGGAAGCAGCTGGAATGGATTCTTCAGCATCAGAATCTTCAAAATTGGAGAAGGGAGCCTCAGGCTGGTCAGTTATGTCTGATTCATCAGCAGAATCATCAGAAGACACTGGCTCAGGGGGCTCTGCCCTAGGTCTCTTCTCTGGGGGCTGAGAGGCCCTGTCTGGGTGAGATTGAGATCCTCTAATTAAAGAAATTAAATCTTCTGCCAAAGAAAGCATTTGAGAACTAGAAGAGGGCCTGGATGTGGGGGGTTTAACAGGCACTGGTTTAGTAGTCTTGGCTGCTTTAGCCCTGGCGAAGGCCTTAATGGACATGGCAGCTGGAGGCCTAGCAGCACCACGTGCTGGGGTAGAGACATCCAAGGGAATGGTGTCTGATGTCACCCACCGTAGTGGGTAAATTTTCTGAGGTCGATTCAAGAGTTGTAGCAGGAGTCTCAGTTGTAAGAATAGGTTCAGCTGTACTTTGATCAGTTTTCTCGGTTTCAGCCGAAACCGAGACACTCGCGGTTTGCTTTACCGTGGTTTCGCCGAAACCGCGGACCGAGTGTCGGTCTTTATCTTTGCTTTTGGGGTAGTCGGAGGATCCGGCGGCATAATGTACGCAAAATCAGAACCGAAAAACTGTTCTGCAAACTCCGACCGACGCCTAAGCGTTCGTCGGTTGAAAGAGGTACAGGCCGAACAGGCTGCTACGTCGTGGGCTGGGCCTAGACAAGGCAGACAGTAAGAGTGGAAATCTTTATGAGGTATTTGTTTCCCACAGGTTAAACAATTGTTAACTTTTTCTGACATCGGCTGAGGCAAGAAAGAGTCCCCAACGGGTACTTAGCTTTAGAAGTCTTCGAAGTAGTATTCGGTAGAAGTAATCTCTGGATCCGACCGACCGGCACTTGCGAACAGCTTCTGCTTCGGGCGCCACGCGGCAAGAAAGACTGGGGAAAATGGCGTCGGCTGATGCTTTATACCAAGACCAACAGAGATGACGTCGGGTGGAGTGCGACATCAGCCGAAGCCGGACCCGGACTTTGGAATCCGGCCGACTGCAGGGCTGCCTGACGACAGGACAACCCCCACTTGTTATGACTGCAGATGCATCCATGAAGGACATCTGTACTATGTCCTTCAAGGATGCATCTGCAGTCCTTACAAATGGGTAGAATACCATAGCCAAACTGGGGGAGGAGGAGAAATAAAATTATGGTGCAGTTAAGAACCCTTGCAAAACAGCAGTGGCAAAACCTGCTCGGGATCTAGAGTATAAGGGTAAATTATAATGCTTGGCAAATGTATGCACGGAGCTCCAAGTAGCAGCCTCTAAAATGTCTTTGGTAGCCACTCCTGAGAAAACTGTGGTAGTGGCTGTAGCCCTTGTAGAGTGAGGCCTGATGTTTTCTGGAGTTTTCTTCCCATGGTAGGAGTAACAAAATCTAATGCAATTTCCTATCCACTTAGAGATTGTCTGTTTTGAAATTGCTTTTCCTTCCTTTCCTGTTGCATATGCTACCAGTAGCTGGTCAGTTTTTCTATTACCCTTGGTCCTGTCCAGGTAGTAGCGTAATTGTCTATGTACATCTAAGGTATGCAACAGTCTTTCTCCCCTGTTCTGTGGGTTGGGGAAGAATGTAGGTAGGTGGATAGCCTGATTTAAAGATACTCTGGAGACCACCTTAGGCATAAAAGTAGGATTTGTTCTCATGGACACTCTATCTTGATGGAAGATCAGGAAGGGCTGCACTGCCATTAATGCCTGCAGCTCAGATACCCTTCTTGCTGAAGTGATTGCAAGCAGGAAAGCAGTTTTCCATGACAAGTATTGTAATTCTGCTGTTGCTGCTGGTTCGAAAGGAGGGAGTGTCAATTTTTCTAGCACAAAGTTCAAGTCCCATGCTGGTAATGGTGGTTTCCTAGGTGGTTTTACATTTTTAATTCCTCTCAGAAACTGGCTGAGCAGAGGATGTGAGAAGACTGGAGGATCCAAGTCGTATTCTGCTGAAATAGCTGATGCATGAATCTTAATGGAAGAATAGGACAGGCCGTTGTGGAAGAGTTCTGCCAAGTATTCCAGGATGTTGGCTATGTTTACCAGTGACACATTTTCTCCTTTTGCAGTACTCCAAATGTGATATCTTTTCCATTTTGCTGAATAATTTTTTCTTGTTGAGGGCCTGCGAGCCTCCAAGATAATGTCTTTAACCCTTTGGGATAATTTTGGGTTAATTGGTCTTATGCAATGTTCCAGGCAGTCAGCTGCAGTGTTTTCAGGTTTGGATGCAGGGTGTTGTAGTTGTTCTGTGTTAACAGCAAGGGAACTAGGGGTAGAGGCCATATTTGTTCCCGAGACATGCTCCTCAGTAATGGGTACCAATGTTGTCTTGGCCAGTCTGGAGCTATCAGAATGATCCTTGGACGGTCCTCTTTGATCTTCAATAGCACCTTGTGCATCAAAGGAAGTGGTGGGAATGCATATGCTGTCAGGTTTTTCCAACTGAAAGATAGGGAGTCCACTTTCCAAGCCAGTGGGTGGTACGTCCTTGTACAGAATTTCTTCAGTTGGTGATTGCGTGAGGATGCAAATAAGTCTATTTCTGGGAGTCCCCATTTTCTTGTAATGGTTTTGAAGATGTCCGGATGCAGCAACCATTCGTGGGCATCCGTGGTAGTTCTGCTTAGTATGTCTGCTAGGATGTTTTCTTTTCCTGGTACAAAAATTGCTTGTAACTGACTGTTGAAGCTCAGGGCCACATTCCATAGGTCCATTGCCATCTGGCATAGAGGGTACGAATGTGTGCCTCCCTGTTTGTTGATGTACCACATAACTGTGGTGTTGTCTGTCCTTATCAACAGTTGACCTTGTCGAAGAAATGGTCTGAATGTCTGAATTGCCAGTTTTACTGCCAGCATTTCCTTTTGATTTATGTGTAGGCGCAGCGGGTCTTGAGTCCATAAACCTTGTATGCACTTGTCCAGCATGTGGGCCCCCCAACCGAGGTCTGAGGCGTCCGTTGTGATGGTTTGGCTCGGTTGAGTGCTGTGGAAGGGCAATCCTTTGTTGGATTGACAGGCCTGACCCCACCATTGGAATTCTTGCTTCAGGCATGGGATTATCGGAATTTGGGTTTCTAGGCTGTGCTTGTGCTGAGACCATAAATTCCTTAGGTACCACTGTAACTTTCTCATATGCAGTCTGGCATGTGGAACCAATATTATGCAGGATGCCATGAAGCCCAAGGCTTGCAGGACTTTTCTTGCTGTTAGATGGTTCTGCTTTGTTAATGCCAAGAAGTAGAGAGGTAGTTGTTCCTGTTTTTCTACTGTTAGGAATGCCATTTGTTTCGATGTGTCCAGCTCTGCACCCAAAAAGGTTATCCTTTGGGATGGTATCAGCCTTGACTTTTTTATATTGACTGTGTATCCCAGGGCTTGTAGTAGATAAATGACCCTTTTCAAGTCTTCTGCTAGCTTGTTTTTGTTGTCCGCTTGTATCAGGCAGTCGTCCAGGTAAGGGTAGATTTGGATTCCCTGAAGCCTGCAATGAGCAATTACTGATGCCAGGCATTTCGTGAACACACTGGGCGCAGTAGATAAGCCAAAGGGCAATGCTGAGAATTGATAATGCTCTGATCCTGCAAGAAATCTGAGGTATCTTCTGCAATTTGGTCGTATGGGGACGTGCAGGTATGCCTCCTTGAGATCTAGAGTTACCAGCCAAGACTCCTTGCCCAACATGGGAAGAAGCTGCTGTAGGGTCAGCATTTTGAATTTTGGAACAATGAGGAATGTGTTTAAAGCGGACAGGTCGAGAATAGGTCTCCATTTGCTTTCTTTTCTTGGTACCAGGAAGAGTCTGGAGTAAAATCCCTGTCCTTGCACCATAGATGGTACCTTTTCTACAGCTCTCATCCTTAATAATTGAGTTATTTGTTTTAGAGCTTCTGCCTTTTGATTTGGAGGTAGGTTTGGCATTCCTCTCTTCCCTGGTAGAGTATGGAAGTGAAACCTGTAACCTTGGTCTATTGTCTGCAAAATCCACTTGTCTGTTGTGATGAAATGCCAGTTTACTGAAAATAAGGCTAGCTTCCCACCTAAGGGTGCTTCTAGTTGTTCTCTGGTAGGCGGTGCCAGAGTCAAGTCGCTGTGATTGTCCTGTAGTAGTGGTGGTGGCTGTGTCTGTGGCTGTACCTCGCTGGTTGTTACCCTGCCACTGGCGTCCCCTGTAGGCACCCCTGGATTGACCTCTGCCTCTTGAACGCCTATTCCTGCCGCTCTGAGCTCTGGAGGAGTCTGGAAAGGACCAATTCTTGGAGGGCCAATTCCTGCTAAACCTTGGAGGTTGGACCTGTAAGAAATCTTTCACTGTTTGGACAGATTTTGCCTTCTCTTCCATCTTCTTCAGCACCTGTTGTGCAGGAGAGCCAAACAAATTGATCTTGTCCATGGGAGCATCTAGTAGCTTTGATTTGACATGGTCTGGTAAGGCCTGCTCTTTTAACCATGCATGCCTTCTGATAACTGTGCCAGTCATGGCTGATCTAAAGGAAGCCTCCAGTGCATCATAGCCGCATTTTAAGGAATGGTTACTGACTTGCTGAATGTTATGCACCATTTCCTGAACAGATTTTTTGTCTAATGGTTCATCTGAAGACAGCTTTTTGGATAACTGGTCTAGCATAAATTCTTGACACTGGATCATGTGGAATTGACAGTTCAAGGCCCTAGCGTAGCCGAAGTGTAAACTTTTTTACCCCATCTCTCTAAGGACCTGGATTCCCTTTCAGAGGGGAGGGGGTTTTTGGCAGAGGTAGCTGCTACAGCCTTAGGTCCCTGGGAGATAGTCTCGGGATCTGCAATAGGAGCCTTACACAAATGATAATGCGTGTCCGGGACCCTGTAGTACCTATCGGGCTTAGCAGGGGCCGGAGGTAGTGAATCAGCAGTACAAGCATCATTAAATGCATCATCTACAACAGGGAGAACTGGAGGTATGGCTAAAGGCCTATGTTGTGGTAAATGCAGAAAAGTTCTAAGCCTTTTTCTAGAGTCTGAAAAATCTTGGCCCTGCCACTGAAATTGTTCCCTCATAGCATGCAAGGTTTCCCCAAAGGAAAATTCCTCAGGCGGAGAGGCAGAAGGAATGGACTCTTCAGCATCAGAGTCTTCATAAGGGGAGAAAGGACCCTCTGGAGGGTTTGGATTATCTGAATCATCAGAGGAATCATCTGTAGAAACTGGCTCAGGAGGATCTGCTCTAGGCCTCTTCTCTGGAGGTGGATGAGAGGCCCTGTCTGGGTGAGGTTGGGATCCCCGGATTAAAGAAATTAGATCCTCTGCTAGACTAAGCATTTGTGAACTAGAGCTAGGCCTGTGAGAGGGGGTCTTAGCAGGCACAGATTTAGTAGTTTTAGCTGCTTTAGCCCTGGCAAAGACCTTAATGGACATGGTTGCAGGTGGCCTAGCAGCTCCACGTGCAGGGGTTGAAATATCCAAGGGGATAGTGTCAGATAATTCCTGAGAAACTGTAAGAGCAGGTGGGATTTCAGAAGCCGATTCCACCAGGTTGGAAGAGGCCTCGGTAGGAGGTAAGTTTTCGGCTGAAGGAAGAACCGCTTGCTCGGTTTCAGCCGAAACCGAGACACTCGGTTGGCTTAACCGCTGGTTTCGCCGAAACCGCGGACCGCGAGTGTCGGTCCTTTTCCTTGCGCTTTTTAGATATTTGTGTAGTCGGAGGATCCGACGGCATAATGTAAGCAAAATCGGAGCCGAAAAATCCTCAGCAAATTCCGACCGACGTCTAAGCGTCCGTCGGTTAAAAGAAGCACAGGCTAGACAAGCTGCTACGTCGTGGTCTGGGCCTAAACAAGGTAAGCAGTAAGAGTGGAAATCTTTATGAGGTATTTGTTTCCCACAAGTTAAACAGTTATTCACTTTTTCTGACATCGGCTGAGGCAAGAAAGAGTCCCCAACGGGGTACTTAGCTTTTTAGAAGTCTTTGGTAGTAGTAGAAGTATTCGGTAGTAGTAATCTCTGGTTCTGACCGACCGGCACTTGCGAACAGCTTCTGCTTCGGGCGCCACGCGGCAAGAAAGACTGAGGAAAATGGCGTCGGCTGATGCCTTTATACCCGAATAACTGCAGCTATGACGTCGGGTGAAGAGCGACACCAGCCGAGGCCAGACCCAGACTTTGGAATCCGGCCGACCGAAGGGCTGCCTGACGACAGGACAACCCATTTGTAAGGACTGCAGATGCATCCTTGAAGGACATCAAGAGGGTCAAGGCTGTAAGCCTGGTTCCAGGCACAGAATCTCGTCCATTTATCCGAATAGGCTTTCCTGGTGCTAGGCCTTCTGGCCTCCAGAATGACATCCATAACAGCTTTGGAGAGAGGCATTGCTTGCTTGACTAAAGAATCTGCCGTGCAGCCAGATTTAAAGTCTTGAGATGGCTGTGAAGTATCCGATTGTTTTGCCGAGTCAGAAGATGTGGGATTTGAGGCAAAATCCATGGTGGACCTTGTGCTAAGTTCTTTAAGATTGGGTATCAGTGCTGGCATGGTCAGTCTGGGACAATCAGGATCATCTTTGGCTTTTCTTGTCTGGCTTTTAGGAGTACCTTTGAAAGGAGAGGTAGTGGTGGGAAAGCATATACTTGTAGGTTTTTTCAGCTGAATGAGAGGGGATCCACTTTCCATGCTTATGGGTGGTAAGTCCTTGTGCAGAATTTCTGTAGCTGGCAATTCATTGGGGATGCAAACAGATCTATGTCTGGGCTACACCATTTTTGAGTTATCATTCTGAATATTTGTGGATGTAATTTCCACTCGTGCGGATCCCTGATGTTTCTTCTTAAGTCGTCTGCCAGAGTGTTTCTCTCTCCTGGCAGGAATTGTGCTTGCAGATGAACTTGATAGGTTAGAGCTGTGTTCCACAAGGTCATGGCTCGTCTGCAGAGGGGATATGAATGAGTGCCCCCTTGCTCGTTTATGTACCACATAACTGTGGTGTTGTCTGTCTTTAGTAGTAGTTGTCCTGGATGCAGAAGGTCCTTGAAAGCTATAAGGGCATTTTGTACATCTAACATCCCTTTTTGATTGATGCGAAGATGCCTTTGCTCTGCGGGCCACTTGCCCTGAATACATTTTCCTGCAATGTGTGCTCCCAAGGCGTAAAACGAAGCATCTGTTGTCAGTGTTTTCCTGGCTGTGGGTTGAGTGAAAGGCTGTCCCTTGTTGAGGTGACAGGCTTGAGCCCACCATCGAAACTCCTGTTGAAGGCAAGGAATAAGTGGTATTACTGTTTCCAAACTGTGACAGTGTTGAGACCAGACACTCTTTAGGTACCACTGCAGTTTCCTCATATGCAGTCTGGCATATGGGATTAGTAGTATGCAAGATGCCATGTACGCCAAGGCCTGCAGAATTTTTCTTGCAGGGAGTTGGGTTTTTGTTGCCATCAATTGGAAATATTGAGTCAGTTGTCCTTGCTTGTCTGGCGTGAGATAAGCCATCTGGGTCGTTGTATTTAAGCTGGCACCCAGGAATATTCTCTTGTGAGGGCACTAGTTTTGACTTCTTTTTGTTTACTGTGTACCCTAGGCAAATTAGCAATCCTTTTACAAACACCAGATGCTTTAGAAGAATGTCTTTGCTCTCTGCTTGAATAAGACAGTCGTCCAAGTATAGGTAAATTTGAATTCCTTTTTGTCTGCAAAATGCAATTACTGGTGCCAGACATTTTGTAAAGACCCTGGGCGCAGTAGATAAGCCAAAGGGCAGTGCAGAGAATTGGTAATGCATTGAACCAGCTAAGAATCTGAGGTATCTTCTGCAATTTTGTCTGATAGGGACATGCAGGTATGCCTCCTTGAGGGCCAAAGTTACGAGCCAAGCTTTCTTGCCCAGCATGGGAAGAAGCTGCTGTAGTATCAACATTTTGAATTTTGGAACATCCAGGTAAGTATTTAGAGAAGAAAAATCCAGAATGGGCCTCCAGGCTTTGTCCTTTCTGGGAACCAGAAAGAGTCTTGAGTAAAATCCTTGTCCTTGTTCCTGTGTTGGTACCTTTTGAATATCTCTCATGTCCATGCTGTAATTTGTCTTTGAGACTCTGCCCATTGATTTGGTGGTAGAATTTGAAGATTTGTGGATCCAGTTTCCATTCGTGTGGGTCGATAAGATTTCTGCTTATTTCGTCTGCCAGAGTATTTTGCTTTCCTGGCGGGAATTGAGCTTGTAGATGTATTTGGTAAGTCAAGGCTGTGTTCCACAAAGCCATGGCTAGTCTGCAAAGCGGGTAGGAATGGGTACCCCCCTGCTTGTTTATGTACCACATGACTGTGGTGCTGTCCGTCTTTATCAGTAGTTGTCCTGGATGAAGAAAGTCCTTGTAAGCTGTCAGAGCATTCTGTACAGCTAGCATCTCTTTCTGGTTGATATGCAGGTTCATTTGATTTGGGCTCCATTTACCATAAATGCATCTCCCTGCCAGATCCCCCCCCCCCCAAGCTTAGTCTGATGCATCTGTAGTCAGGGTTTGGGTGGCAGGGGGTGGAATGAATGACAGTCCCTTGTTTTGGTGACAGGCCTCTGCCCACTATAGGAACTCTTGCTGCAGGCAAGGAATGATAGGAATCATTGTTTCCAGGCTTTGACAATGTTGACTCCATAAGCTTTTTAGGTACCACTGAAGTTTCCTCATATGCAGTCTTGCATATGGAATTAGAAGAATGCAGGAAGCCATGAACCCCATGGCCTGCAGAATTTGTCTTGCAGATAACAGGGTTTTTGTGGTCACTTGTTTGAAGTAAGTCATCAATTGGATTCGTTTTTCTGTTGTGAGTTAAGTCATCTGGGCAGTTGTATTCAAGCTTGAACCCAGGAATGTAATTTTTTGAGAGATTACCAATTGTGATTTCTTTTCGTTTATGCTGTACCCTAAGCAAGTTAGAAGCCTTTTTACAAGTGCCAGATGCTGTAGAAGAGTGTCCTTGTTTTCTGCCTGAATTAGACAAACGTCCAGATAAGGATAAATTTGAATGTTTCTTTGTCTGCAAAATGCAATTACTGGTGCCAGGCACTTTGTGAAGACCCTGGGTGCAGTAGATAAGCCAAACCGCAGTGCAGAGAACTGGTAATGCAAATAGTCTGCTTTAAAGCGGAGGTATCTTCTGCAAGATTCCCTGATTGGGATATGCAGGTAAGCCTCTTAAGTCTAGAGTTACCAACCAGGCATCCTTGCCTAGCATAGGCAGTAACTGTTGTAGAGTCAGCATCTTGAATTTTGGAATGTCCAGGAAAGTATTTAGAATGGATAAGTCCAGAATTGGACGCCATGATTTGTCTTTTCTGGGTACCAGGAAAAGTCTTGAATAAAAACCTTGTCCCTTTTCCTTTTCTGGTACTGGTTGAATAACCCCCATAATCATGAGGGACATGACTTGTTTTCTGGGCATCTGCCCACTGATTTGGAGGCAGATCTGGCCATCCGTTTGGAATTGGCAACGTGTGGAAATGAAATCTGTATCCCTGGGATACTTTATTTAAAACTCACTTGCCCTGGGTAATTAGATGCCAATTTTGTGCATGAAGTGCTAGTTTCCCCCCCAAAGGGGCTGCCAAAAGATAAGTGCTTGGAATGGCAGAGGAAAGTCATTGAGACTTTTTACCGTAGGGAGGTGCCTTGCTACTTCCAGATTTGTAGGTGGAGGCACCCCATTGTTTTGTTCTGTAAGTTCCTTATGACTGAAACCTGGAGCCTTTGGAGTGTCTGGGTTTGACCTGAGCGTCTCTGGTGGGTACTGGAAAGGACCAATCCTTAGTAGGCCAGTGCCTACTGAACCTGGGTGGCTGCACTTGTAGGAAATCTTTTCAAGTTTGAATAGATTTAGCTTTGTCTTCCATCTTTTTCAAAACTTCTTCTGCCTTATTACTAAATAGACTGTTGCAGTCATTACATTTGGGTACAGTCCCAAAGCTAAAGCTGGGAGGCTGGAGCTAAACAGCATTAGGAGCAACTATGAGGCCCTGCAGAAAGTACAGTTTTGTACCTACCATAAATGTAGATGTTTGAGTGCTCATACAGCTGCAGTCATTACAGATGGGTTATCCTGCAGTCAGGCGGGTCCTCGGTCGGCCGAATTCCAAAGTCTAGGTCTGGCGTCGTTTGTCGTCGCTTCTTCCCTGACGTCAGTGCGGCAGGGGTATAAAAGAGGCAGCCGACGCCATTTTCTTCAGTTTTTCTTGCCCCAGATTGTCAGGTGCCCCCAGAAGGAAGGCAAACATAATGTTATGCAAAAATGCAATGTTGATGAAACAAAAACAGTAGTTGCAAGCAAATACACCATAAGAGTACCCCAAAAGGTTATATGAAAAGGGTTTGTCATAAGGCCTGTCCTAAGAGGGGTTGGAGGGAGGGAAACCTGGACTGCAGCTATGAGCACTCAAACATCTACATTTATGGTAGGTACAAAAAGTACAGTTTTGTACCTACCATAAATGTAGATGTTCGAGTGCTAATACAGCTGCAGTAATCACCGATGGGTTTTCTGCCGTCAGGCGGGTCCTCGGTTGGCCGAATTCCAAAGTCTAGGTCCGGCGTCGGTTGTTGTCGCTTTCTTTCCTGACGTCAGTGCGACAGGGGTATCTAAGACACAGCAGACGCCATTTTCTTCAGCCTTTCTTGTCCCAGATGTCAGGTGCCCCCAGAAGGAAGGCAATACATAAATTATTTATATATATATCTATATATATATATAGATATATATATATATATATATATATATATATATACATATATAGATATATACATGCAATGCAATCAAAAATCAGTAGTTGCAAGCAAATATACCATAGAAGGATAACCCAATCAGGTTGTATGAGGAGGGGTTAGCCCCTAGGCATTTACCAAGAGGGGAAGGAGGGAGGGAGGGAAACCTGTACTGCAGCTGTATTAGCACTTGAACATCTACATTTATGGTAGGTACAAAACTGTACTATGTTCATCGTGCATACAGCTGCAGTAATCACAGATGGGTAGAATCCCAAAGCTACGCACAGGGTGGTAGGCACTAGGTGGAACTGGGATGAGCCAGAATGCCCTGCAACACAGCAGTGGCAAAGCCTGCTCTAGTTTTGGAGTATGAAGGCAGGTGGTAGTGTTTTGTGAAGGTATGCACAGAACTCCAAGTGGCTGCCTCCAAAATATCTTTGGTAGGAACTCCTCTGAGGAAGGCTGTAGAGGTAGCTGTGGCCCTGGTGGAGTGGGATCTGATGCCTGTAGGGACAGAGTTTCCATGAAAGGAGTAACAAAACCGTATGCAGTGGCCTATCCATTTTGAAATTGTCTGTTTGGTAACTGGCTTCCCGTGAGCTCTTACAGCATAGGACACAAAAAGTTGTTCTGATTTCCTGAAAGGCTTTGTTCTGTCCAAATAATAACGTAGCTGTCTATGGATGTCTAAGGAGTGTAGCAGCCTTTCCCCTTTGTTTTGAGGATTGGGGTAAAAGGTAGGTAAGTGTATGGCTTGATTTAAAGCTACCCTGGATACCACTTTAGGCATAAATGACGGGTTGGTTCGAAGGGAAACCCTGTCCTGATGGAAGATGAGAAAGGGCTGCACAGCCATGAGGGCTTGTAGTTCCGAAACCTTACGAGCTGAGGTAATGGCCAGAAGGAAAGCTGTTTTCCAGGACAAATATTGCAAATCTGTTGAGGCAGCTGGTGTTGAGGCAGCTGGTTCAAAGGGAGGCAATGTTAATTTTTCTAGAATGTAATTAAGATCCCAGGCTGGTATTGGTTGTTTCCTTGGGGGTCTTACATTCTTAGCCCCTCTGAGGAACTGTCTTAAGAGTGGGTGAGAGAATAAGGGTGGATCAGTGTTGAATTCTGCAGAAATGGCTGAGGCATGAATTTTTATGGAGGAAAATGAAAGTCCACTGTTCAACAGCTCAGCTAGATACTGTAATATCAGAGGCAAATTCAGTTTTCTAGGATCCTGGCCGTTTTTCTCATTCCAAGAGCAAAACCGTTTCCATTTTGCGAAGTAGGCCTTTCTAGTAGATGGCCTTCTGGCCTCCAAAATGACATCCTGCACCTCTTTGGAGAGTAGGGTGTGTTGTGGTGTTAAGGAATTTTCCATGCAGCAAGATTGAGTGTTTTCAGCTGACTGTGAAGAGTTTTGTAGCTGTGCTGAGTCAGTAGAAGAGGCATTAGAGGTAGGGACCAGGGAGGAGTATGCGTTAGGCTCCTCAGGAGTGGGTACCAGTGTTGACTTGGCCAGTCTGGAGGAATCAGTATCATCTTCGGTCTGTCTGCTCTTGCTTTCAAGAGCACCTTGGGCAGAAAAGGCAAAGGTGGGAAAGCGTAAACTGTCCATGCTGCCCAACTGAAAGAAAGGGCGTCCACTCTCCAGGCCTTTGGATGAAAGGTCCTTGAACAGAACTTTTCCAATTGATGATTCCTGTGGGAGGCGAAGAGATCTATGTCTGGCCTTCCCCACGCTTGGATTATCTTTGTAAACACTTGAGGATGCAACTTCCATTCGTGTGGGTCTGTCATATTTCTGCTTAGATTGTCTGCCAGCGTGTTTTCCAAACCTGGCAAGTACTGTGCTTGAAGTTCGATTTGCCATTCCAGAGCCAAGTTCCAAAGTGTCATGGCTAGTCTGCACAGGGGGTATGAATGTGTTCCCTCCTTGTTTATGTACCACATTACTGTGGTGTTGTCTGTTCTTATCAATAATTGTCCTGGATGCAGGAGGTCCTTGAAAGCTGTAATTGCATTTATCACTGCTAGCATTTCTTTTTGATTGATGTGAAGGTGCTTTTCCTTTTGGGACCATTTGCCCTGAATGCACCTGTCTGTCATGTGCGCCCCCCAGGCGTAGTCTGAGGCGTCTGTTGTGATGACTTGATTTGCTTGAGGCATGCAGAATGGAAGACCTGTGTTTGTTTGACATGCTTGGGCCCACCACAGAATTTCCTTTTGCAAACATGGGATTATTGGTATTATTGTTTCCAAACTGTGGCTGTGTTGAGACCATAGATTTTTTAGGTACCACTGAAGTTTCCTCATATGCAACTTTGCACATGGGATTAAAAGAATGCAAGATGCCATGAAGCCCAGAGCCTGCAGGATTTTCCTTCCAGTGAGCCTGGTACAATTTGCTAGTATTTTGAAGTACTGAGTTAATTACCCCTGTTTTTCTGGCACCCAGGAAAGTTATTTTCTGAGATGGTGTTAGCCTGGTTTTCTCTTTGTTGACTGTGTATCCCAGAGAATTCAGTAACTGTGTTACATAAGCCAGATGTTCCAGAAGTATGTGCTTGCTGTCCGCTTGGATCAGGCAGTCGTCCAAATAAGGGTAAATTTGTATCCCTTGAAGTCTGCAGTAGGCAATTACTGAGGCCAGGCATTTCGTGAATACTCTGGGCGCAGTAGATAAGCCAAAGGGCAATGCAGAGAATTGATAGTGGATTGAACCTGCAAGAAATCTGAGGTATCTTCTGCAGCTTTGTCTGATTGGGACATGCAGGTATGCCTCCTTGAGGTCCAATGTTACCAGCCAAAAATCCTTGCCCAGCATGGGAAGAAGCTGCTGTAATGTGAGCATCTTGAATTTTGGTACGAGTAAAAATGTGTTTAGGATGGAAAAGTCCAAAATGGGTCTCCAGTCGGTTCCTTTCCTTGGTACCAGAAATAGTCTGGAATAAAAACCTTGGCCTTGTTCGTGAGTAGGTACCTCGAATAGCTTTCATGTTCATGAGCTTTGAAATTTGTATTTGTGCCTCTGCCCTTTGATTGTGTGGCAGGTTTGGCATGCCTCTCATTTTTGGAAGAGTGTGAAAATTAAATCTGTAGCCTCTGTTTATAATGTCCAGGATCCATTTGTCTGTTGTGATATGCCAATTTCTTGTAAATAATGCCAGCTTTCCTCCCAAGGGTGCTGCCAGCTGAGACTTGCTTGGCATGAAAAGGAGGAAGTCATTGGGTTTGTTTCCTGTATTGTTGTGCACTGTCTTCGCCACCTCTTGGTGCTGGAGTTTGCCATTGTCTGCCTCTATATGATCCTTGAGATTGTCCTCTGCCCCTTGTGCGCCTATATCTACCTCTTTGGGGCTTGTCCGTGGTTGGAAAGGACCAGTTTTTAGAAGGCCAATTTCTGCTAAAACGTGGTGGTTGAACCTGTAGAAAAGCTTTGACAGTTTGCATAGATTTGGCTTTTTCTTCCATTTTCCGTAGTATCTCCTCAGCATTAGTACCAAATAATACATCCTTTTGTAAAGGAGCATCTAGTAGTTTAGCTTTAACATGATGAGGCAAGATTTGTTCCCTAAGCCAGGCATGTCTACGAATGATTGATCCTGTAACAGCAGCTCTACTTGAGGCCTCTAGGGCATCATAGCCACATTGTAAGGTGTGTTTACCCACTTGTTCTGCACTATGCATCATATCCTGCAACTCCTTCAAATCTGGTTGTTCAGGTTGAGACATTTTATTTCTTAATTGTGATAACAGAAACTGCTGATATTTAAGCATATGGAACTGACAAATTAAGGCCCTCATGGCTAGGGTGGCAGAGGTATATACCTTTTTTCCCAACCTTTCTAAGGATCTAGACTCTCTTTCGGAAGGTAGTGGATTCTTAGCAGTAGAGGCCTTCATTCCCTTGGGGCCTTGAGAAATGGTTTCAGGGTCAGCATTATGGCTTTTGTAAAGAAATTGGTGAGAGTTAGGAACTCTGTAGTACCTATCAGGCTTGACTGGGGCAGGAGGCAGGGAATCCGGATTAAGGCAAGCCTCAGAGTAAACATCATCAAGTATGTCCAAGACAGGAGGTATCGCCAGAGGTCTGTGTTGAGGTAAAGTACAGCTTTGTACCTACCATAAATGTAGATGTCCGAACAGGATAGCATCTGCAGTCCTAACAAATGGGTTGTCCTGTCGTCAGGCAGCCTTTCGGTCGGCCGGATTCCAAAGTCTGGGTCTGGCCTCGGCTGGTGTCGCACTTCACCCGACATCATCTCTGCTGGTCTTTGGGTATAAAGGCATCAGCCGACGCCATTTTCCTCAGTGTTTCTTGCCCCAGATGCCAGTTGCCCTCTTGTATAGCTAAAGTTTTTTGGGGGAAATGCCAATGTTTCCCAAAAAATAGAAGGCAAACACAAAAAATAAACATGTATGTACATATATACAAACAAATACACCATAAGAGACCCCCCCCCAGCTAGCTATTAGGTGGGCAAATACCCTAGGAGTACCACAGAGGGGAAGGAGGGTGGGTAATCCTGACTGCAGATGCTATCCTGTTCGGACATCTACATTTATGGTAGGTACAAAACTGTACTATGTCCTTCAAGGATGCATCTTGCAGTCCTAACAAATGGGTAGAATACCATAGCCAAACTAGGGGAGGAGGAAGAATAATTATGGTGTAGTTAGGATCCCTTGCAAAACAGCAGTGGCAAACCCTGCTCGGGATCTAGAGTATAGAGGCAAGTTATAATGCTTGGCAAATGTATGCACGGAGGTCCAAGTAGCAGCCTCAATAATGTCCTTGGTATCCACTCCTCGTAAGAAAGCTGTGGTAGTGGCTGTAGCCCTTGTAGAGTGAGGCCTTATGTTCTGTGGAATTTGCTTTCCATGGTAGGAGTAACAGAATCTTATGCAATTTCCTATCCACTTGGAGATTGTCTGTTTGGAAATTGCTTTTCCTTCCCTTCCTGTTGCATAAGCTACTAGCAGCTGGTCAGTTTTTCTATTTCCCTTGGTTCTGTCCAGGTAGTAGCGCAACTGTCTATGTACATCCAAGGTATGCAGCAGTCTTTCCCCCCTGTTCTGTGGATTGGGAAAGAAGGTAGGAAGGTGGATTGCCTGGTTTAGAGACACTTTGGATACCACCTTAGGCATAAATGTAGGATTAGTTCTCATGGACACTAACTTGATGGAAGATTAGGAAGGGTTGTACTGCCATTAAAGCCTGTAGTTCCGAAACCCTTCTTGCTGAAGTAATTGCCAGTAGGAAAGCAGTTTTCCAGGATAGGTGTTGAAGATCTGCTGTTGCTGCTGGTTCGAATGGAGGGAGTGTCAATTTTTCTAGCACAAAGTTCAAGTCCCATGCTGGCAATGGTGGTTTCCTAGGAGGTTTTACATTCTTAATTCCTCTCAGGAACTGTCTGAGTAGAGGATGTGAGAAGACAGGGGGATCGAAGCTGTATTCTGCAGAAATAGCTGATGCATGTATCTTGATGGAGGAATAGGACAGGCCTGTATGAAGAAGCTCTGCCAAGTACTCCAGGATGTTGGCAATATCTACCTTTGACACATCTTTCCCTCTTTCAGTACTCCAAATGACAAACCTTTTCCATTTTCCTGCATAGTTCCTTCTTGTTGAAGGTCTGCGGGCCTCAAGGATTATGTCTAACCCTTTGGGATAATTCCGGGTTAGTTACTCTTATGTAATGTTCCAGGCAGTCAGTTGCAGAGTTTTCAGGTTTGGATGCAGGATGTTGTAGTTGCTCTGAGTTAACATCAATGGAATCAGGGGCAGTGTCCACGCTTCTCCCAGAGACATGCTCCTCAGCAGTGGATACCAATGTTGTCTTGGCCAATTTGGAGCTATCATAATTATCCTTGGACGTTCCTCTTTGATTTTCAGTAGTACCTTGTGCATCAAAGGAAGAGGTGGAAATGCATATGCTGTTAGGCCTTTCCAATTGAAGGATAGAGAGTCCACCTTCCAAGCAAGTGGGTGGTATGTCCTTGTGCAGAATTTCTTGAGCTGGTGATTGAGTGGGGATGCGAATAGGTCTACTTGTGGCATTCCCCATTTCTTTGTGATGGCCTTGAAGATGTCCGGGTGTAGCATCCATTCGTGAACAGCCGAGGTAGTCCTGCTTAACATGTCTGCTAGGATGTTTTCTTTTCCCGGTACAAAAATTGCCTGTAACTGAATGTTGTAGCTCAAAGCCATATTCCATAGGTCCAGAGCCATTCGGCACAGGGGGTATGAATGAGTGCCTCCCTGTTTGTTGATGTACCACATGACTGTGGTGTTGTCTGTCCTTATCAATTGGCCTTCTTTGAGGAATGGTCTGAAATTCTGGATTGCCAGTTTTACTGCCAGCATTTCTTTTTGATTTATGTGCAGGTGCAGCTGATCTGGAGTCCATAAGCCTTGAATGCACTTGTCCAGCATGTGGGCCCCCCATCCGAGGTCTGAGGCGTCCGTTGTGATGGTTTGGTTTGTTTGAATGTTGTGGAAAGACGAACCTGGGTTTGACTGGCATTGCCTGAGCCCACCATAGGAACTCTTGTTTCAGGCATGGGATTAGTGGTATTTCGGTTTCTAAGCTGTGCTTGTGCTGAGACCATAAATTCTTTAGGTACCACTGTAGCTTTCTCATATGCAGTCTGGCATGGGGGACCAGGATTATGCATGATGCCATGAAGCCCAAGGCCTGCAGTACTTTTCTTGCTGTTAGTTTGTTCTGCTTTGTTAATGCCAAGAAAGTACAGTTTTGTACCTACCATAAATGTAGATGTCCGAACTGGATAGCATCTGCAGTCATAACAACTGGGGTTGTCCTGTCGGCAGGCAGCCCTTCAGTCGGCCGGATTCCAAAGTCCGGGTCCGGCTTCGGCTGATGTCGCACTTCACCCGACGTCATCTCTGTTGGTCTTCGGGTATAAAGGCATCAGCCGACGCCATTTTCCTCAGTGTTTCTTGCCCCAGATGCCAGTAGCCCTCTTGAAGGCTAAAATTTGGATAGATGCCAATGTTTCCAAAAAGATAGAGGTAAACACAAAAATAAGCATGTATGTACATATATACAAACAAATACACCATAAAGACTCCCCACCAGCTAGCTATTAGGAGGGTAAACACCCTAGGAGTACCACAGAGGGAAGGAGGGAGGGTAATCCTGACTGCAGATGCTATCCAGTTCGGACATCTACATTTATGGTAGGTACAAAACTGTACTATGTCCTTCATGGATGCATCTGCAGTCCTAACAACTGGGTAGAATACCATAGCCAACTAGGGGAGGAGGATAAAAGTAGATTATGGTGTGTTTAGGATCCCTTGCAGTACAGCAGTGGCAAACCCTGCTCGGGATCTGGAATATAGAGGCAAATTATAATGCTTGGCAAATGTATGCACGGAGGTCCAAGTAGCCGCCTCAATAATGTCTTTGGTTGCCACTCCTGTGAAGAAGGCTGTGGTAGTGGCTGTTGCCCTTGTAGAATGAGGTCTTATGTTCTGTGGAATTGGTTTTCCATGGAAGGAGTAACAGAATCGTATGCAATTTCCTATCCATTTGGAGATTGTCTGTTTGGAAATAGCTTTTCCTTCCCTTCCTGTTGCATAGGCTACAAAAGTTGGTCAGTCTTTCTGCTACTTTTTGTTCTGTCCAAGTAGTAGCGTAGCTGTCTATGTACATCCAAGGTATGCAGTATTCTTTCCCCTCTGTTTTGTGGGTTGGGAAAAAAGGTAGGTAGGTGGATTGCCTGGTTTAAAGACACTCTGGATACCACCTTAGGCATAAATGTAGGATTAGTCCTCATGGACACTCTATCTTGGTGGAAGATTATGAAGGGTTGCACTGCCATTAAGGCCTGTAGTTCTGAAACCCTCCTTGCTGAAGTAATTGCCAGTAGGAAAGCAGTTTTCCATGACAGGTGTTGTAGGTCTGCTGTTGCTGCTGGTTCAAAGGGTGATAGTGTCAACTTTTCTAGCACAAAGTTTAAGTCCCAAGCTGGTAATGGTGGTTTCCTTGGAGGTTTTACATTCTTGATTCCTCTGAGGAACTGCCTGAGCAAAGGGTGCGAAAAACAGGTGGATCAAAGCTGTATTCTGCTGAAATAGCTGATGCATGTATCTTGATGGAGGAGTAGGACAGGCCTGAATGAAGAAGTTCGCCAGATACTCCAGAATGTTAGGCATATCTATGTTTGACACATCTTTTCCTCTTTCAGTACTCCAAATGACAAACCTTTTCCATTTTCCAGCATAGTTCCTTCTTGTTGAAGGTCTGCGTGCTTCAAGAATAATGTCTTTAACTCTTTGGGAAAGTTCTGGATTAGCTGCTGCTATGTGATGTTCCATGCAGTCAGTTGCAACGTTTTAGGTTTGGATGTATGATGCTGTAGTTGTTCTGAGTTAACATCAAAGGCATCAGGGTATTGGCCACATATTGTTCGAGACATGCTCCTCAGCAGTGGGTACCAGTGTTGTCTTGGCCAGTTTGGAGCTATCAGGATTATCCTTGGACGTTCTTCCTTGATTTTTAGTAGTACTTTGTGTATCAAGGGAAGAGGTGGGAATGCATATGCTGTTAGGCCTTTCCAGCTGAAGGAGAGCGAATCCACTTTCCATGCTAGTGGGTGGAATGTCCTTGTGCAGAATTTTTGAGCTGGTGATTGAGAGGTGATGCGAATAGATCTATCTGAGGCATTCCCCATTTCTTTGAGATGGTCTTGAAGATGTCCGGTGCAGCTTCCATTCGTGGGCATCCGATGTGGTTCTGCTTAATATGTCTGCTAGAGTATTTTCTTTTCCCGGTACAAATATTGCCTGTAACTAGATGTTGTAGCTGAGTGCCAGGGTCCACAGCTCCAAAGTCATTCTGCATAGGGGTATGAATGAGTGCCTCCCTGTTTGTTGATGTACCACATGACTGTGGTGTTGTCTGTCCTTATCATCAACTGGCCCTCTGAGAAATGGTCTGAACTTTTGGATTGCCAGTTTTACTGCCAGCATTTCTTTTAGGTTGATGTGCAGGTGAAGTTGATCCTGTGTCCACAATCCTTGCACGCATTTGTCCAGCATGTGGGACCCCATCCTAGGTCTGAAGCGTCTGTTGTGATGGTCTGGCTTGCTTGACTTCTGCGAAGGGTAGGCCTGGGTTTGACTGGCATGCCTGAGCCCACCATAGGAACTCCTGTTTTAAGCATGGAATTAGTGGGATTTCTGTTTCTAGGCTGTGTCTGTGTTGGGACCATAAATTCTTTAGGTACCACTGTAGTTTTCTCATATGTAGTCTGGCAAATGGGACCAAGATTATGCATGATGCCATGAAGCCCAAGGCCTGCAGTACTTTTCTTGCTGTTAACTTGTTCAGTTTTGTTAGTGCCAAGAAGTAAAGAGGGAGTTCTTTTGTTTTTCTGTAGTTAGGAATGCCATTTGTTTTACTGTGTCCAATTCAGCCCAAGAATGTCCTTGTTTGGGATGGTATCAGCCTTGACTTTTGTAAATTGACTGTGTATCCCAGTGCTTGTAGCAAGTAAATGACCCTTTGTAAATCTATTGTCAGCTTGCTTTTGTTGTCCCTTGTAGCAGGCAGTCGTCCAGGTATGGGTAAATTTGAATTCCCTGTAGTCTGCAATGGCGATTACAGATGCCAGGCATTTTGTGAATACCCTGGGCAGTAGATAAGCCAAAGGGCAATGCTGAGAATTGATAGTGCTCTGATCCTGCAAGAAATCTGAGGTATCTTCTGCAGATTGGTCGAATGGGGACGTGCAGGTATGCCTCCTTGAGATCTAGAGTTACCAGCCAACACTCCTTGCCCAGCATGGGAAGAAGTTGCTGTAGGGTCAGCATTTTGAATTTTGGGACAATGATGTATGTATTTAAGGTGGACAGGTCGAGAATTGGTCTCCAACTTTTTCCTTTCTTGGAACTAGGAATAGTCTGGAGTAGAACCTCTTTCCTTGCTCTGCTGTTGGCACTCTTTCCACAGCTCTCATGTTTGCTAACTCCATTATCTGTTGTAGAGCCTCTGTTTTTTGATTTGGAGGTAGATTTGGCATTCCTCTTTTGACTGGTAAAGTGTGGAAGTGGAACCGGTAACCTTGATCTATGGTTTGTAAAATCCACTTGTCTTTTGTTATATAGTGCCAGTTCTTTGAAAATAAGGTTAACTTTCCACCTAGAGGAGCTGCTATTTGTTCCCTGGTAGGCGGATTTAGGGTTAAGTCACTGTGGTTGTGTTGATGTAGTGGCAGTGGTTGTGTCTGTGCCTCTGTTGTTACCTTGCCACTGTCGTCCTCTGTAGGCACCTCCTCTGGATTGGTTTCTGCCTCTGGAACGTCTATTCCTGCCCCTTTGAGATCTTGTGGAGTCAGGAAAGGACCAATTTTGGCAGGCCAGTTCCTGCTAAACCTTGGGTTGAACCTGCAAGAAATCTTTAACTGTTTGAACAGATTTTGCCTTTTCTTCCATTTTCTTCATAACCTGCTGGGCAGGTGTACCAAACAAACTTGTCTTATCCATAGGAGCATCTAGCAACTTAGCTTTAACATGATCCGGTAGAGCTTGCTCCTTTAGCCATGCATGCCTTCTTATCACTGTGCCAGTCATGGCTGATCTAAATGAAGCCTCCAGTGCATCATAGCCACATTTTAAGGAATGGTTACTAACCTGTTGTATGTTATTTACCATTTCTAATACATATTTCTTATCAAGAGATTCATCAGTGGTTAGCTTTTTAGTTAACTGATCAAGCATAAACTCTTGGTATTGTATCATGTGAAACTGACAGTTTAAAGCTCTAGCTGAGAGAGTAGCTGAAGTGTAGACCTTTTACCCCATCTGTCTAATGACCTTGCTTCCCTTTCAGAAGGAATAGGGTTTTTAGCTATGGTCGCTGCTACTGCCTTGGGACCCTGGGATATAGTTCCGGGTCTGCAAGTGGGGCCTTGTAAAGGTGGTGATGAGTATCTGGCACCCTGTAAAATCTGTCTGGTTTGGCAGGGGCTGGGGTAAAGAATCTGGAGCGGAGCAGACATCATTGAAAGCATCATCCACCACAGAGAGAACAGGAGGTATAGCTAAGGGCCTGTGCTGTGGAAGGTGCAGAAAGCTCCTAAGTCTTTTCTGGAGTCTGAAAAATCCTGTTGCTGCCATTGAAACTGCTCGCATGGCATGTAAGGTTTCCCCAAAGGAGAATTCTTCTGGTGGGAAGCAGCTGGAATGGATTCTTCAGCATCAGAATCTTCAAAATTGGAGAAAGGAGCCTCTGGCTGGTCAGTTATGTCTGATTCATCGGCAGAATCATCAGAGGACACTGGCTCAGGGGGCTCTGCCCTAGGTCTCTTCTCTGGGGCTGAGAGGCCCTGTCTGGGTGAGATTGAGATCCTCTAATTAATGAAATTAAATCTTCTGCCAGAGTAAGCATTTGAGAACTAGAAGAGGGTCTGGTTGTAGGGGGTTTAATAGGCACTGTTTTAGTAGTCTTGGCTGCTTTAGCCCTGGCGAAGGCCTTAATGGACATGGCTGCTGGAGGCCTAGCAGCTCCACGTGCTGGGGTAGAGACATCCAAGGGAATGGTGTCTGATAAGTCAGTGGCAACCACCGTAGTGGATAAAATTTCTGAGGCCGATTCAAGAGTGGTAGCAGGGGCCTCAGTTGTAGAGATAGATTCAGCTGTACTTTGATCAGTTTTCTCGGTTTCGCCGAAACCGAGACACTCATGATTTGCCTAACCATGGTTTCGCGAAACCGCGGACCGCGATGTCGGTCTTTATCTTTGCGTTTTGGCAGATTGGGTAGTCGGAGGATCCGGCGGCATAATGTCGCAAAATCAGAACCGAAAAACTGTTCTGCAAACTCCGACCGACGCCTAGCGTTCGTCGGTTGAAAGAAGCACAGGCGAACAGGCTGCTACGTGGGCTGGGCCTAAACAAGGCAGACAATAAGAGTGGAAATCTTTATGAGGTATTTGTTTCCCACAGGTTAAACAATTATTAACTTTTTCTGACATCAGCTGAGGCAAGAAAGAGTCCCCAACGGGGTACTTATCTTTAGAAGTCTTCGAAGTAGTATTCGGTAGAAGTAATCTCTGGATCCGACCGACCGGCACTTGCGAACAGCTTCTGCTTCGGGCGCCACGCGGCAAGAAAGACTGAGGAAAATGGCGTCGGCTGATGCCTTTATACCCGAAGACCAACAGAGATGACGTCGGGTGAAGTGCGACATCAGCCGAAGCCGGACCCGGACTTTGGAATCCGGCCGACTGAAGGGCTGCCTGACGACAGGACAACCCCAGTTGTTATGACTGCAGATGCATCCATGAAGGACATGTAAAGAGGGAGTTGTTCTTGTTTTTCTGCAGTTAGGAATGCCATCTGTTTTACTGTGTCCAATTCCGCACCCAGGAATGTTCTTGTTTGGGATGGTATCAGTCTTGACTTTTTTAAATTGACTGTGTATCCCAGGGCTTGTAGTAAGCAAATAACTCTTTGTAAGTCTTTTGTCAGCTTGCTTTTGTTGTCCGCTTGTATCAGGCAGTCGTCCAGGTATAGATAAATTTGGATTCCCTGTAGCCTGCAATGAGCGATTACTGATGCCAGGCATTTTGTGAATACTCTGGGCGCAGTAGATAAGCCAAAGGGCAATGCTGAGAATTGATAATGCTCTGATCCTGCAAGACATCTGAGGTATCTTCTGCAATTTGGTCGTATGGGGACGTGCAGGTATGCCTCCTTGAGATCTAGAGTTACCAGCCAACACTCCTTGCCCAGCATGGGAAGAAGTTGCTGTAGGGTCAGCATTTTGAATTTTGGGACAATGATGAATGTGTTTAAGATGGACAGGTCGAGAATAGGTCTCCAACTTTTCTCTTTTCTTGGTACTAGGAAAAGTCTGGAGTAGAATCCTTTGCCCTGTTCTGTTAGTGGTACTCTTTCCACAGCTCTCATCTTTGTTAATTGAGCTATCTGCTTTAGAGCTTCTGTTGTTTGATTTGGAGGTAGGTTTGGCATTCCTCTTTTTACTGGTAAGGTGTGGAAGTGAAACCTGTAGCCTTGGTCTATGGTTTGCAAAATCCACTTGTCTTTTGTGATATAGTGCCAATTTTTGAAAATAAGGCTAACTTTCCGCCTAAAGGTGCTGCTGTTTGTTCCCTGGTAGGCGGTGTCAGAGCCAAGTCACTGTGATTGTCCTGTTGCAGTGGCAGTGGTTGTGTCTGTGCCTCGCTGGTTATTGCCTTGCCACTGGCGTCCTCTGTAGGCACCTCCTCTGGATTGATTTCTGCCTTTGGAACGTCTATTCCTGCCTCTCTGAGATTTTGAGGAGTCTGGAAAGGACCAATTTTTGGAAGGCCAGTTCCTGCTAAACCTTGGGGCCTGAACCTGTAAGAAATCCTTAACTGTTTGTACAGATTTTGCCTTCTCTTCCATTTTCTTCATTACTTGCTGAGCAGGAGTACCAAATAGACTGGCCTTATCCATTGGAGCATCTAACAGCTTTGCTTTAACATGATCCGGCAAGACCTGTTCTTTCAACCATGCATGCCTTCTTATAACTGTGCCAGTCATGGCTGATCTAAATGAAGCCTCCAGTGCATCATAGCCACATTTTAAAGAATGGTTACTAACCTGCTGAATGTTATTCACCATTTCTAAAACATATTTCTTATCTAAGGAGTCAACAGAGGACAGTTTCTTAGTTAACTGATCAAGCATAAACTCTTGGTATTGGATCATATGAAACTGACAGTTCAAAGCACTAGCTGAGAGAGTAGCAGAGGTGTAAACTTTTTTCCCCCATCTCTCTAAGGACCTGGATTCCCTTTCAGAAGGGAGAGGGTTTTTTGCTGAGGTCGAAGCTACTGCCTTAGGCCCCTGGGAGATAGTCTCAGGATCTGCAAGTGGGGCCTTGTATAGGTGGTGATGAGTGTCTGGTACCCTGTAAAACCTATCTGGTTTGGCAGGGGCTGGAGGTAAAGTATCAGGAGCAGTGCAAACATCATTAAATGCATCATCCACAACAGGCAGAACAGGAGGTATAGCTAAGGGCCTATGTTGTGGTAAGTGTACAAAGGTCCTAAGCCTTTTTCTTGAATCTGAGAAATCTTGTCCCTGCCATTGGAATTCTTCTCTCATGGCATGTAAGGTTTCCCCAAAGGAAAATTCCTCTGGTGGAGAGGCAGATGGAATAAATTCTTCAGCATCGGAATCTTCATAAGTAGAAAAAGGAGCCTCTGGATGGTCTGTAATGTCTGAGTCATCCGAAGAATCATCAGAGGGCACTGGCTCTGGGGGCTCTGCTCTAGGTCTCTTTTCTGGAGGCTGAGAGGCCCTGTCTGGGTGAGATTGGGATCCCCTAATTAAAGAGATGAGATCCTCTGCCAGAGTAAGCATTTGTGAACTGGAACTGGGCCTGTGTGAGGGGGGCTTAACAGGCACTGATTTAGCAGTTTTGGCTGCTTTAGCCCTGGCAAAGGCCTTAATAGACATGGCTGCAGGAGGCCTAGCAGCACCACGTGCTGGGGTAGAGACATCCAAAGGGATGGTGTCTGATAATTCACTAGGAACCACATTAGTAGGCAAAACTTCAGAGGCCGATTCAACTAGGGTAGCAGGAGCCTCGGTAGTAGTCATGGATTCGGCTGAAGATTGACCCGTTTGCTCGGTTTCGGCCGAAACAGAGACACTCGCGGTTTGCTTAACCGTGGTTTCGGCCGAAACCGCGGACCGCGAGTGTCGGACTTTTTCTTTGCGTTTTTTAACAATTTGAGTAGTCGGAGGATCCGACGGCATAATGTACGCAAAATCTGAGCCGAAAAACTGTTCAGCAAACTCCGACCGACATCTAAGCGTTCGTCGGTTGAAGGAAGCACAGGCTAAACAGGCTTCTACGTCATGGTCTGGGCCTAAACAAGGTAAGCAGTAAGAGTGGAAATCTTTATGAGGTATTTGTTTCCCACAAGTTAAACAGTTATTTACTTTTTCTGACATCGGCTGAGGCAAGAAAGAGTCCCCAACGGGGTACTTAGCTTTTAGAAGTCTTCGAGTATTCGGTAGTAGTAATCTCTGGATCTGACCGACCGGCACTTGCGAACAGCTTCTGCTTCGGGCGCCACGCGGCAAGAAAGACTGGGGAAAATGGCGTCGGCTGATGCCTTTATACCCGAAGACCAGCAGAGATGACGTCGGGTGAAGTGCGACACCAGCCGAGGCCAGACCCAGACTTTGGAATCCGGCCGACCGAAGGGCTGCCTGACGACAGGACAACCCATTTGTTATGACTGCAGATGCATCCTTGAAGGACATCATCCTGTCGAGGCCTTTTCTCAGGGGGGGTGAGAACCCCTAATCATAGAAAGCAAATCTTCAGCCATCCTTAACAATTGGTTCTGTGTCCTGGGAGTAGATTCAGAAGAAGCTTGAGCAGGAGATTTAGAGACTTAACAGGAGTCTTTGACTTTGCCTTTGAAATAGTGATGTGAGTAGGCCTGAATACCCCCTCAGAAGCCGGTACCTGCACAGCGGTTCCGGACCCATCCGAGGGAGCGACGTCCGAAGGTCCTGCAGCAGATAAAATAGAAGGCCTTGATGGCTCCCCATGGGAGTCCGTATCTGCCATCGGTTCAGAAGTGGCGGACGACAGGGGCTGCAAAAGCGCCTCACTGACGACAGCCGAACCGGACGCCGGCTCCAGCTGCAACGAATCCTGTTTGGACCTCGGAGGCCTGTCCTTGTCTTTGCGCTTCTTTTGAATTCCGGTAGTGTCCGACATTCTGTAATTGAAGCGTCTGCCAAAATAATTCAAAGCCCAGTCATACCTGCGTTTGATAGTACGAGAATTAAACCTAGCACAGAACCGACAACAAGAAACGTCGTGGTCAGGGCCTAAGCAAGGTAGACAGTACGAGTGGAAATCTTTATGAGGTATTTGTTTCCCACATGTAATACAATTATTAACTTTTTCTGACATCGGAGGAACAAGAAAAAGATTCCCCAACGGGGTACTTAGCTTTGAGAAGAGAAGAACGAACTTCGGACCGACAACACCAAAAAAACGCTGTACGAAAATCGCCAACCAACAACTTGCGAGCTGCTTTCCACCGCACGGCAAGAAAGACTGGGGAAGATGGCATCGCCTGAGGGCTATGCACCAGAGCGTACTGACGTCAGGGTACTGGCCTGTACAGCCGATGCCGGACCCAGACTTTGGGATTCTGGCCGACCTCGGGCTGCCTGCCGGCAGGAGCACCCTACAGTTATGACTGCAACAGTGAAACACGATGAAAGTACAGTTTTGTACCTACCATAAATGTAGATGTCCGAACTGGATAGCATCTGCAGTCATAACAACTGGGTTGTCCTGTCGTCAGGCAGCCCTTCAGTCGGCCGGATTCCAAAGTCCGGGTCCGGCTTCGGCTGATGTCGCACTTCACCCGACGTCATCTCTGTTGGTCTTCGGGTATAAAAGCATCAGCCGACGCCATTTTCTTCAGTGTTTCTTGCCCCAGATGCCAGAAGCCCTCTAGAAGGCTAAAAATTTTGGATAGATGCCAATGTTTCCAAAAGATAGAGGTAAACACACAAAAAATAAGCATGTATGTACATAAATACAAACAAATTCACCATGAAAGACTCCCCCCCCACTAGCTAGCTATTAGGAGGGTAAACACCCTAGGAGTACCACAGAGGGGAAGGAGGGAGGGTAATCCTGACTGCAGATGCTATCCAGTTCGGACATCTACATTTATGGTAGGTACAAAACTGTACTATGTCCTTCATGGATGCATCTGCAGTCATAACAACTGGGTAGAATACCATAGCCAACTAGGGGAGGAGGATAAAAGTAGATTATGGTGTGTTTAGGATCCCTTGCAGTACAGCAGTGGCAAACCCTGCTCGGGATCTGGAATATAGAGGTAAATTATAATGCTTGGCAAATGTATGCACGGAGGTCCAAGTAGCCGCCTCAATAATGTCTTTGGTAGCCACTCCTAAGAAAGCTGTGGTAGTGGCTGTTGCCCTTGTAGAATGAGGTCTTATGTTCTGTGGAATTGGCTTTCCATGGAAGGAGTAACAGAATCGTATGCAATTTCCTATCCATTTGGAGATTGTCTGTTTGGAGATAGCTTTTCCTTCCCTTCCTGTTGCATAAGCTACGAAAAGTTGGTCAGTCTTTCTGCTATTTTTTGTTCTGTCCAAGTAGTAGCGTAGCTGTCTGTGTATATCCAAGGTATGCAGAATTCTTTCCCCTCTGTTTTGAGGGTTGGGAAAGAAGGTAGGTAGGTGGATTGCCTGGTTTAAAGACACTCTGGATACCACCTTAGGCATAAATGTAGGGTTAGTCCTCATGGACACTCTATCTTGGTGGGAGATTAGGAAGGGTTGCACTGCCATTAAGGCCTGTAGTTCTGAAACCCTCCTCGCTGAAGTAATTGCCAGTAGGAAAGCAGTTTTCCATGACAGGTGTTGTAGGTCTGCTGTTGCTGCTGGTTCAAAGGGTGATAGAGTCAATTTTTCTAGCACAAAGTTTAAGTCCCAAGCTGGCAATGGTGGTTTCCTTGGAGGTTTTACATTCTTGATTCCTCTGAGGAACTGCCTGAGCAAAGGGTGTGAATAAACAGGTGGATAGTACAGTTTTGTACCTACCATAAATGTAGATGTCCGAACTGGATAGCATCTGCAGTCATAACAAGTGGGTTGTCCTGTCGTCAGGCAGCCCTGCAGTCGGCCGGATTCCAAAGTCCGGGTCCGGCTTCAGCTGATGTCGCACTCCACCCGACGTCATCTCTGTTGGTCTTCGGGTATAAAAGCATCAGCCGACGCCATTTTCCTCAGTGTTTCTTGCCCCAGATGCCAGTAGCCCTCTTGCAGGCAAAAAATTTAGATAGATGCCAATGTTTCCAAATAGATAGAGGTAAACACAACAATATATGTACATATATACAAACAAATACACCATAAAAGACTCCCCCCCAACAGCTAGCTATTAGGAGGGTAAACACCCTAGGAGTACCACAGAGGGGAAGGAGGGAGGGTAATCCTGACTGCAGATGCTATCCAGTTCGGACATCTACATTTATGGTAGGTACAAAACTGTACTATGTCCTTCATGGATGCATCTGCAGTCCTAACAACTGGGTAGAATACCATAGCCAACTAGGGGAGGAGGATAAAAGTAGATTATGGTGTGTTTAGGATCCCTTGCAGTACAGCAGTGGCAAACCCTGCTCGGGATCTGGAATATAGAGGCAAATTATAATGCTTGGCAAATGTATGCACGGAGGTCCAAGTAGCCGCCTCAATAATGTCTTTGGTTGCCACTCCTCGTAAGAAGGCTGTGGTAGTGGCTGTTGCCCTTGTAGAATGCGGTCTTATGTTCTGTGGAATTGGTTTTCCATGGAAGGAGTAACAGTATCGTATGCAGTTTCCTATCCATTTGGAGATTGTCTGTTTGGAAATAGCTTTTCCTTCCCTTCCTGTTGCATAGGCTACAAAAAGTTGGTCAGTCTTTCTGCTATTTTTTGTTCTGTCCAAGTAGTAGCGTAGCTGTCTATGTACATCCAAGGTATGCAGTATTCTTTCCCCTCTGTTTTGTGGGTTGGGAAAGAAGGTAGGTAGGTGGATTGCCTGGTTTAAAGACACTCTGGATACCACCTTGGGCATAAATGTAGGATTAGTCCTCATGGACACACTATCTTGGTGGAAGATTAGGAAGGGTTGCAATGCCATTAAGGCCTGTAGTTCTGAAACCCTCCTTGCTGAAGTTATTGCCAGTAGGAAAGCAGTTTTCCATGACAGGTGTTGTAGGTCTGCTGTTGCTGCTGGTTCAAAGGGTGATAGTGTCAACTTTTCTAGCACAAAGTTTAAATCCCAAGCTGGTAATGGTGGTTTCCTTGGAGGTTTTACATTCTTGATTCCTCTGAGGAACTGCCTGAGCAAAGGGTGAGAAAAACAGGTGGATCAAAGCTGTATTCTGCTGAAATAGCTGATGCATGTATCTTGATGGAGGAGTAGGACAGGCCTGAATGAAGAAGTTCGCCAGATACTCCAGAATGTTAGGCATATCTATGTTTGACACATCTTTTCCTCTTTCCGTACTCCAAATGACAAACCTTTTCCATTTTCCAGCATAGTTCCTTCTTGTTGAAGGTCTGCGTGCTTCAAGAATAATGTCTTTAACTCTTTGGGAAAGTTCTGGATTAGCTGCTGCTATGTGATGTTCCATGCAGTCAGTTGGAGCGTTTTAGGTTTGGATGTATGATGCTGTAGTTGTTCTGAGTTAACATCAAAGGCATCAGAGGTATTGGCCACATTTTGTTCGAGACATGCTCTTCAGTAGTGGGTACCAGTGCTGTCTTGGCCAGTTTGGAGCTATCAGGATTATCCTTGGACGCTCTTCCTTGATTTTTAGTAGTACCTTGTGTATCAAAGGAAGAGGTGGGAATGCATATGCTGTTAGGCCTTTCCAGTTGAAGGAGAGTGAGTCCACTTTCCATGCTAGTGGGTGGAATGTCCTTGTGCAGAATTTTTTGAGCTGGTGATTGAGAGGTGATGCGAATAGGTCTATCTGTGGCATTCCCCATTTCTTTGAGATGGTCTTGAAGATGTCCGGTGCAGCTTCCATTCGTGGGCATCCGTGGTTCTGCTTAATATGTCTGCTAGAGTATTGTCTTTCCCCGGTACAAATATTGCCTGTAACTGTATGTTGTAGCTGAGTGCCAGGGTCCAAAGCTCCAAGGTCATTCTGCATAGGGGGTATGAATGAGTGCCTCCCTGTTTGTTGATGTACCACATGACTGTGGTGTTGTCTGTCCTTATCATCAACTGGCCCTCTTTGAGAAATGGTTTGAACTTTTGGATTGCCAGTTTTACTGCCAGCATTTCTTTTAGATTGATGTGCAGGCGAAGTTGATCCTGTGTCCACAATCCTTGCACGCATTTGTCCAGCATGTGGGCCCCCCATCCTAGGTCTGAAGCGTCTGTTGTGATGGTCTGGCTTGGTTGACATCTGCGAAAGGGTAGGCCTGGGTTTGACTGGCATGCCTGAGCCCACCATAGGAACTCCTGTTTTAAGCATGGAATTAGTGGGATTTCTGTTTCTAGACTGTGTCTGTGTTGGGACCATAAATTCTTTAGGTACCACTGTAGTTTCCTCATATGTAGTCTGGCAAATGGGACCAAGATTATGCATGATGCCATGAAGCCCAAGGCCTGCAGAACTTTTCTTGCTGTTAACTTGTTCAGTTTTGTTAGTGCCAAGAAGTAAAGAGGAAGTTCTTTTGTTTTTCTGTAGTCAGGAATGCCATTTGTTGTACTGTGTCCAATTCAGCGCCAAGAACGTCCTTGTTTGGGATGGTATCAGCCTTGACTTTTGTAAATTGACTGTGTATCCCAGTCCTTGTAGCAAGTAAATGACCCTTTGTAAATCTGTTGTCAGCTTGCTTTTGTTGCCCCTTGTAGCAGGCAGTCGTCCAGGTATGGGTAAATTTGAATTCCCTGTAGTCTGCAATGGGCGATTACTGATGCCAGGCATTTTGTGAATACTCTGGGCAGTAGATAAGCCAAAGGGCAATGCTGAGAATTGATAGTGCTCTGATCCTGCAAGAAATCTGAGGTATCTTCTGCAGATTGGTCGAATGGGGACGTGCAGGTATGCCTCCTTGAGATCTAGAGTTACCAGCCAACACTCCTTGCCCAGCATGGGAAGAAGTTGCTGTAGGGTCAGCATTTTGAATTTTGGGACAATGATGTATGTATTTAAGGTGGACAGGTCGAGAATTGGTCTCCAACTTTTTCCTTTCTTGGAACTAGGAATAGTCTGGAGTAGAACCCCTTTCCTTGTTCTGCTGTTGGCACTCTTTCCACAGCTCTCATGTTTGCTAACTCCATTATCTGGCGTAGAGCCTCTGTTTTTGATTTGGAGGTAGATTTGGCATTCCTCTTTTGACTGGTAAAGTGTGGAAGTGAAACCGGTAACCTTGATCTATGGTTTGTAAAATCCACTTGTCTTTTGTTATGTAGTGCCAGTTCTTTGAAAATAAGGTTAACTTTCCGCCTAGAGGAGCTGCTATTTGTTCCCTGGTAGGCGGATTTAGGATTAAGTCACTGTGGTTGTGCTGATGTAGTGGCAGTGGCTGTGTCTGTGCCTCTGTTGTTACCTTGCCACTGTCATCCTCTGTAGGCACCTCCTCTGGATTGGTTTCTGCCTCAGGAACGTCTATTCCTGCCCCATTGAGATCTTGTGGAGTCAGGAAAGGACCAATTTTTGGCAGGCCAGTTCCTGCTAAACCTTGGGGGTTGAACCTGCAAGAAATCTTTAACCGTTTGAACAGATTTTGCCTTTTCTTCCATTTTCTTCATAACCTGCTGGGCAGGTGTACCAAACAAACTTGTCTTATCCATAGGAGCATCTAGCAACTTAGCTTTAACATGATCCGGTAGAGCTTGCTCCTTTAGCCATGCATGCCTTCTTATCACTGTGCCAGTCATGGCTGATCTAAATGAAGCCTCCAGTGCATCATAGCCACATTTTAAGGAATGGTTACTAACCTGTTGTATGTTATTTACCATTTCTAATACATATTTCTTATCAAGAGATTCATCAGTGGTTAGCTTTTTAGTTAACTGATCAAGCATAAACTCTTGGTATTGTATCATGTGAAACTGACAGTTTAAAGCTCTAGCTGAGAGAGTAGCTGAAGTGTAGACATTTTACCCCATCTGTCTAATGACCTTGCTTCCCTTTCAGAAGGAATAGGGTTTTAGCTATGGTCGCGGCTACTGCCTTGGGACCCTGGGATATAGTTTCGGGTCTGCAAGTGGGGCCTTGTAAAGGTGGTGATGAGTATCTGGCACCCTGTAAAATCTGTCTGGTTTGGCAGGGGCTGGGGTAAAGAATCTGGAGCGGAGCAGACATCATTGAAAGCATCATCCACCACAGAGAGAACAGGAGGTATAGCTAAGGGCCTGTGCTGTGGAAGGTGCAGAAAGGTCCTAAGTCTTTTCTGGAGTCTGAAAATCCTGTTGCTGCCATTGGAACTGCTCTGCATGGCATGTAAGGTTTCCCCAAAGGAGAATTCTTCTGGTGGGGAAGCAGCTGGAATGGATTCTTCAGCATCAGAATCTTCAAAATTGGAGAAAGGAGCCTCTGGCTGGTCAGTTATGTCTGATTCATCGGCAGAATCATCAGAGGACACTGGCTCAGGGGGCTCTGCCCTAGGTCTCTTCTCTGGGAGCTGAGAGGCCCTGTCTGGGTGAGATTGAGATCCTCTAATTAATGAAATTAAATCTTCTGCCAGAGTAAGCATTTGAGAACTAGAAGAGGGTCTGGTTGTAGGGGTTTAACAGGCACTGTTTTAGTAGTCTTGGCTGCTTTAGCCCTGGCGAAGTCCTTAATGGACATGGCTGCTGGAGGCCTAGCAGCACCACGTGCTGGGGTAGAGACATCCAAGGGAATGGTGTCTGATAAGTCAGTGGCAACCACCGTAGTGGATAAAATTTCTGAGGCTGATTCAAGAGTGGTAGCAGGGGCCTCAGTTGTAGAGATAGATTCAGCTGTACTTTGATCAGTTTTCTCGGTTTCGCCGAAACCGAGACACTCATGATTTGCTTAACCATGGTTCCGGCCGAAACCGCGGACTGCGAGTGTCGGTCTTTATCTTTGCGTTTTTTGGCAGATTGGGTAGTCGGAGGATCCGACGGCATAATGTACGCAAAATCAGAACCGAAAAACTGTTCTGCAAACTCCGACGCCTAAGCGTTCGTCGGTTGAAAGAAGCACAGGCGAACAGGCTGCTACGTCGTGGGCTGGGCCTAAACAAGGCAGACAATAAGAGTGGAAATCTTTATGAGGTATTTGTTTCCCACAGGTTAAACAATTATTAACTTTTTCTGACATCGGCTGAGGCAAGAAAGAGTCCCCAGCGGGTACTTAGCTTTAGAAGTCTTCGAAGTAGTATTCGGTAGAAGTAATCTCTGGATCCGACCGACCGGCACTTGCAAACAGCTTCTGCTTGAGCGCCACGCAAGAAAGACTGAGGAAAATGGCGTCGGCTGATGCCTTTATACCCGAAGACCAACAGAGATGACGTCGGGTGAAGTGCGACATCAGCCGAAGCCGGACCCGGACTTTGGAATCCGGACGACTGAAGGGCTGCCTGACGACAGGACAACCCAGTTGTTATGACTGCAGATGCATCCATGAAGGACATCATCCCATCTGTGATTACTGCAGCTGTATGCACGATGAACATCTGTACTATGTTCATCATGCATACAGCTGCAGTCATTACAGATGGGAAGAATCCCAAAGCTAAGTAAGGGTGGTAGGCACTAAGTGGAACTAGGAGGAGCGAGGATGCCCTGCAAGACTGCTGTGGCAAAGCCCGCTCTAGATTTTGAGTATAGTGGAAGGTGGTAGTGCTTGGACAAAGTGTGCGCTGAACTCCAAGTAGCCACTTCCAAAATGTCCTTGGTAGGGACCCCCCTGAGGAAAGCCGCAGAGGTAGCTATGGCCCTGGCGGAGTGGGATCTGATGTATGCAGGCACAGATTTTCCATGAAATGAAGTATAACAAAGGCGTATGCAGTGGGCTATCCATTTTGAGATTGTCTGTTTGCAAATAGCCTTTCCTTGAGCATCTGTAGCATAGGACACAAAGAGTTGCTCAGATTTCCTGAATGGCTTTGTTCTGTCCAAATAATAACAAAGTTGTCGGTGAATGTCCAAGGAATGTAGTAGACTCTCCCCTTTGTTCTGTGGATTAGGATAAATGTAGGTAAGTGGATAGTCTGATTCAAAGCTACACTGGATACTACCTTTGGCATGAAGGCAGGGTTGGTTCGTAAGGAAACTCTGTCCTGATGGAAAATGATGAATGGTTGCACAGCCAAGAGGGCCTGTAGTTCCGAAACCCTGCGTGCTGAGGTGATAGCCAGAAGGAAGGCTGTTTTCCATGACAAGTATTGTAGCTCTGCTGAAGAAGCTGGCTCAAAGGGGGGCAGGGTCAGCTTTTCAAATACGAAGTTGAGGTCCCAAGCTGGAACGGGTGGTTTCCTTGGGGGCTTTATATTTTTGGCCCCTCTGAGGAACTGCCTTAACAGAGGATGTGAGAATAAAGGAGGGTCTGTGTTGTATTGTGCAGAAATGGCTGAAGCGTGGATCTTGATGGAGGAGAAGGAAAGGCCACTGTTTAACATCTCAGCTAGGTACTGTAAAATTTGAGGTATATTTATTACCCAAGGATTCTGGCCCTTTTCTTGATTCCAGGAACAAAATCGTTTCCATTTGGCGGAGTAGGCTTTTCTAGTAGAAGGTCTTCTGGCCTCCATGATGACATCCTGCACCTCCTCCTTGGAGAGGAGAGTCTGTTGGGAAATTAAGGTATTCTCCATGCAGCTAGATTTAGGGTTTTGAGCTGGCTGTGAAGGGTTTTGTAGTTGTGCTGGGACAACAGAAGAGGGACTAGAGGTAGGATCCATGGTGGGGAGTTTGTCAGGCTCTTTAGGAGCGGATACCAGTGTTGTCTTGGCCAGTCTGGAGCAATGAGAATCATTTGTGGCCTCTCTGCTCTGGCTTTTAATAGAACTTTGGTCAGTAGAGGAAGAGGAGGGAAGGCATAGACGGTCAATGTTGTCCAATTGAAAGAGTGTGCGTCCACTTTCCAGGCCTGTGGATGATAGGTCCTTGAACAAAATTTTTTCAACTGGTAATTTCTGTGGGTAGCAAATAGATCTATGTCTGGCTGTCCCCATGCCCGAGTTATCTTTGTGAAAACTTGAGGATGCAACTTCCATTCGTGTGGATCTGTCATATTTCTGCTTAGGTTGTCTGCCAGTGTGTTTTCTTTTCCTGGCAGGAATTGTGCCTGTAGTTGAATTTGCAATTCCAGTGCTGTGTTCCATAGGGTCATGGCTTGCCTGCACAGGGGTTGTGAATGTGTTCCCCCCTGTTTGTTTATGTACCACATGACTGTGGTGTTGTCTGTCCTTATCAATAACTGGCCTGGATGCAGTAGGTCTTTGAAGGTCATCTGCTTTAGATTTAGTGAAGGATTTAATAGAGAAGGTGGATATCTGAAGAAGCCTTCAGAAATGGCAGGCCTGACTAAATTTTGAGTTTCCTCGCCAAGAGTGGCATCGGTATCTGCAGTAGGAATGGAGACAGAGGAGCCTGCGACTTCAGGTACTGAAGTCACTGGTAATGTAGTTTCATCGGTATTCAGGGGCTGCGTAGGTGCCTCGCTGAGAACCGGAGAACTGGTAGTCGGCCTAAGCGTGGTCTCAGTACTCGGTGCGGACCTCGGATGTCGGTCCTTATCTTTGCGTCTTTTGCTCAAAACTGGTGTCAGTGTATCCGACGACATGATATAATTAAATTTTTTGCCAAAATAATGAAGGGTGAAATCCGCCCGGCGCTTAATAGTGCGCTTATTGAACCTAGCACAAAAACGGCAGGCTGAGACGTCATGGTCTGGGCCTAATCAAGGTATACAGAAAGAGTGGAAATCCTTATGCGGTATTTGCTTCCCACAAGAAATGCAATTATTAACTTTGTCTGACATCGGTCTGAGGCAAGAAAAGTTTCCCCAACGGGGTACTTAGTTTTCAAGAAGACTTCGGCTGAAATACTTTCGTAAATCTCAGGAGCTGGCCGACCGGCACTTGCGAACTGCTTCTGCTACCGCGCGACAAGAAAGACTGAAGAAAATGGCGTCGGCTGGGAAGAAGCGACGACATCCGACACTGGACCTAGACTTTGGAATTCGGCCGACCGAGGACCCGCCTGACGGCAGGATAAAGTACAGTTTTGTACCTACCATAAATGTAGATGTCCGATAGGTATGCATCTGCAGTTATAACATATGGGTTGTCCTGCCTCAGGCAGCCCTTCGGTCGGCCGGATTCCAAAGTCTGGGTCTGGCCTCGGCTGATGTCGCACTTTCCTCGACGTCAGAGCTTCTGGGGTATAAAGACATCAGCAGTCGCCATTTTCCTCAGTGTTTCTTGCCCCAGATGCCAGGTGCCCTCTAGGAAGGCTAAATTTGGTTAAATGTTGAAACTTCCAAACAGTAGCAACCAAAATATATATATCCATATATAGATACAAACAAATACAACATAATAGATTCCCCCAGCTAGCTAAAAGAGGGGTAAGCACCCTAGGAATACCACAGAGGGGAAGGAGGGTGGGTAATCCTGACTGCAGATGCATACCTATCGGACATCTACATTTATGGTAGGTACAAAAAGTACAGTTTTGTACCTACCATAAATGTAGATGTCCGAGAGACATGCAACTGCAGTCATAACATGTGGGTTGTCCTGCCTCAGGCAGCCCTCGGTCGGCCGGATTCCAAAGTCTGGGTCCGACGTCGGCTGATGTCGCATTTCTCTCCAACGTCAGAGCGGCTGGAGCATATAAGCATCAGTCGACGCCATTTTCTTCAGTGTTTCTTGCCCCAGATGCCAGGTGCCCTCCAAGGAAGGCTGTAATCAAATTGGAAGACAAAAACAGGATTCCAAACAAATACATGAGCAATAAAACAAATACACCATAACAGATATCCCCAGCTAAGAGAGAGAGGGATAGGAGTGGACCCTAAGCATAGAGGGGTATGGAGGGAGGAAAACCCGACTGCAGTTGCATGTCTCGGACATCTACATTTATGGTAGGTACAAAACTGTACTATGTCCTTCAAGAATGCAACTGCAGTCATAACATGTGGGTAGAATACCATAGCTTAGCTGGGGGAGGAGGTATGCTCTAGGAAAGAGAAGGTGTGGCAATCAAACCCTGCAGGACTGCCGAAGCAAAGCCTGCTCTGGATCTGGAGTATAGGGGGAGATTATAGTGTTTTGAGAATGTATGCACGGAGCTCCATGTAGCAGCTTCTAGAATGTCCTTTGTAGGCACCCCTCTTAAAAATGCTGTAGAGGTGGCTGTAGTTCTGGTGGAATGTGGTCTGACATAGGCTGGAACAGTCTTTCCATGAAAGGAATAACAGAATCTGATGCAATGTCCAATCCATTTAGAAATAGTCTGTTTTGAAATTGCTTTTCCTTGGACTGCAGGGGCGTAAGCTACAAAAAGCTGTTCAGACTTCCTATTGGCCTTGGTTCTGTCCAGGTAGTATCGAAGTTGTCTATGAATGTCCAAGGTATGTAAAATCCTTTCCCCCTTATTCTCAGGATTGGGGAAGAAGGCAGGCAGATGGATGGCTTGATTTAGAGAAACTGTAGATACCACCTTTGGCATAAAGGTAGGGTTGGTCCTTAATGAAACCCTGTCTCTGTGGAAAATAATAAAGGGTGGTATTGCCATTAGGGCCTGTAGTTCTGAAACCCTTCTTGCTGAGGTAATTGCCAACAGGAAGGCTGTTTTCCATGAGAGAAATTGCAAGTCAACTGAAGCTGCTGGCTCAAAAGGAGGAAGAGTCAGTTTTTCTAAGACAAAATTGAGGTCCCAGGCTGGCACTGGGGCCTTTCTTGGTGGCTTAATGTTCTTGATTCCCCTGAGGAATTGCCTTAGTAAGGGGTGAGAAAAAACAGGAGGATTAGTGTTTTATCTGGCTGAAATAGCAGATGCATGTATTTTTATTGACGAATATGAGAGGCCACTCTAACATATCTGCCAAATATTCCAAGATAAGTGGGATGTTCAACAATGATGCATCATGCCCTTTGCTGGTATTCCAATTGCTGAATCTTTTCCACTTTGCTAAGTAGACCTTTCTGGTGGATGGTCTTCGAGCCTCTGTTAGTATCCGCTGGACTTCCTTGGAGAGAGGTAAGTTGAATGTATTTATGGGATCTCCCAGGCTGATAGCTGCAGAGTTTGAAGGTTTGGATGCAGTGTTTCGAAATTGTGCTGAGTCAAAAGTAGAGGCCACTGAGGGAGGGCCCACCTCCTGGTGTGACATATGCTCCGTAGTAGTGGGTACCAGTGTTGTCTTGGCCAATCCGGAGCTATTATAATTCCCTTGGGCTGCTCTGCTTTGATCTTTAGTAATACTGAGGTCATCAGTGGCAGAGGTGGGAATGCATAGATTGCTAGGGAGCTCCAGTTGAATGAAAGAGCATCTATTTTCCAAGCTTTTGGATGATATGTCCTTGTGCAAAATTTTGGTAGTAGATGATTGAGGTGAGAGGCAAATAGGTCCACTTCTGGCTTGCCCCATGTCGAAGTGAGTTGTCTGAAAGCCTTCGGATGCAACCTCCACTCGTGTGGATCTGTGAAATTCCTGCTTAGGCTGTCCGCCAACACATTGTCTTTTCCTGGAACAAACTGTGATTGCAACTGGATGTTTAGACTCCGTGATTTCTCCCAAAGCTGCACTGTCAGTCTGCAAAGGAGATAAGAGTGAGTGCCCCCCTGCTTGTTTATGTACCACATCACTGTGGTGTTGTCTGTCCGTATCATTAAGTGACCTTGCTGGAGTTGGTTTTGAAAAGCCTCGATAGCATGCATTACTGCCAGCATTTCCTTTTGATTTATATGCAGATGTGTTTCCTTTGGAGACCATTGTCCTTGTATACATCTGCCTTCCATGTGCGCCCCCCATCTGAGGTCTGAGGCATCTGTAGTCATGGTCTGTGTTATCTGTGGTTTTTTGAATGACAAACCTGTGTTTTCCTGGCTCACCGAAGCCCACCATAGGAATTCCTTTTGTAAGCATGGGATGAGTGGTATGATTGTCTCCCAAGTTGTTGCTGTGCTGAGACCAAGCGCTTTTTAGGTACCATTGAAGCTTTCTCATGTGTAGTTTTGCTAATGGAACCAGTAGGATGCAGGATGCCATGTAACCCAGGGCCTGTAGGACTCTCCTTGCAGTCATCTGGGTGAGTTTTGCTAAACCTTTGAAGTATTGAGTTAACTTCTCTTGCTTGTCTTCTGTCAGGTAAGCCATTTGAGAGGCTGTGTCTAGTTTGGCTCCTAAGAAGATTATTTGCTGGGATGGCTGCAGTCTTGACTTTTGGAAGTTGACTGTGTATCCCAGAGCTTGAAGTAATCGTATGACATATTCCAGATTTTTTGTCAACATCAATTTGTCGTCCGCTTGTATGAGGCAGTCGTCCAGGTACGGGTAAATTTGTATACCCTGGAGCCTGCAATGAGCAATTACTGAAGCCAGGCATTTTGTAAATACTCTGGGCACAGTAGATAAGCCAAATGGCAATGCTGAGAATTGATACTGCTCTGGCCCTGCAAGAAATCTGCGGTATCTTCTGCAACTGTGTCTGATGGGGACATGCAGGTATGCCTCCTTGAGGTCCAGAGTAATCAGCCACGACTCCTTGCCCAGCATGGGAAGGAGTTGCTGTAGAGTCAGCATTTTGAACTTCGGTACTATGAGAAAGGTGTTTAATGCGGACAAGTCCAGTATTTGTCTCCATTGAGTTTCTTTTCTTGGAACAAGGAACAGTCTTGAGTAAAATCCCTGTTCTTGTTCTTGTTGTGGAACTCTTTCTATTGCTTTCATTTGAGTTAGCAGAGATTTGCTTGATAGCCTCTGCCCTTTGATGTTGTGGTAGATTTGGCATGCCTTGTTTTCTTGGTAAGGTATGAAAATGAAACCTGTACCCTCGGTCTATAATGTCCAAAATCCATTTGTCCTTTGTCAGTCTGTGCCAGTTTTCTGCAAACAGAGATAATTTCCCAAGGAGCTTCCAGTTGTTCCCTGGTAGGCGGTAGTAGAGGAAAGTCATTGAGATTGTGGTTGTTGGGCAGGAGAAACCCTCGTCACCTCTTTGGTTTCCTGGCTGCCATTGGCGTCCTGTAAGGACCTCTGTATTGGCCTCTTCCTCGCCACGTCTGTTCTTACCCCTTTGAAACTTTTCTGGATTAGGAAAGGACCAGTTTTTTGAAGGCCAATTCCTACTGAATCTGGGGGGTTGAACCTGGAGGAAATCCTTTACAGTTTGAACTGATTTTGCTTTTTCTTGATGGTCTTTAGTACATCCTTAGCATTTGCACCAAAAAGCTTGTTCTTTTCCAAAGGTGCATCCAGAAGCTTTGCTTTACATGATCTGGTAGAGGTTGATCTTTTAACCAAGCATGTCTTCGCATCACTGCCCTGTCATAGCTGCCCTACATGAAGCTTCCAGTGCATCATATCCACACTGCAGGAAGTGATTGCTTACTTGATGAGTGTTATGTACAGCTTCCTGCAAAGTCTTCCTGTCTAAAGGATCAGGAGAAGCTAGTGTTTTTTGTAAATCTTCTAAAAGATAATCCTGATATTGGAACATATGAAAAAGGCAATTTAAAGCTCTCATAGATAAGGTGGTGGAAGTGTAAACCTTTTTACCCCATCTCTCTAATGACCTTGCTTCCCTGTTGGAGGGTAAAGGTTTTTTGAGGTGGAGGCTGAAACTCCTTTAGGTCCCTGTGAAATAGTTTCCAAATCAACAGTATGGGCCCTGAATAAATGGGAATGAGTTTCAGGGACCCTGTAATACCTGTCTGGCTTGGCTGGTGCAGGAGGGAGAGTATCAGGGGTAGCACTAGAATCAGAATACAAATCATCCAGAACATCAAGTACAGGAGGAATAGCTAAGGGCCTGTGCTGAGGCTTGTTTCTGAAGGAGTAGGGTCAGAGGGTTCAACCCGGGGCCTTTTATCAGGAGGAGGCTGGGATGCTCTCTCTGGATGGGTCTGCGAACCTCTAATCATGAAAATTAAATCAGCAGCCATGGACATAATTTGTGTCTCTGGAGTCGGCTGAGGTAAGGATCTAGAAGTAATATGCTTTGTTTTGCTGGCTGCCTTAGCCCTAGTGTAGGCCTTAATAGACATGGCCATAGGAGGCCTGGTAGCTCCACGTGCAGGAGTGACCTTGTCTACAGCAATGGTCTCGGGCATTTCCTTGGTTTCTGTATCCGGAGGAAAATCTATAACTGGCGTCGGAGTAATGTCTGGAATCGGAGTCGTCGGAAATGCGGTGTCTTCGGTTCGGAGCGGTGGAGAAACAGTCTCAGAGGGAACCGGAGCACTCGCGCTAGATTTTGGCGTGGAGTCGGTAGTACACGCGGGCCGAGGATGTCGGTCCCGGTCTTTTCGCTTTTGTGAGTTTATGGCGTCGGAAGATCCGACGGCATGGTATAAGCAAATTTATCGCCGAAAAAGTCTTCAGCGAACTCCGCCGGCCTGAGTGCTTGTTGAAGCGAGCACACTCTACACAGGCCGAGACGTCGTGGTCTGGGCCCAGGCAAGGGAGGCAGTAAGAGTGGAAATCCTTATGAGGTATTTGTTTACCACAAAAAGACAATTGTTAACTTTTCAGTAATTTCTGACATCGGCTGAGGCAAGAAAAGGTCCCCAACGGGTACTTAGCTTTGATGACTTCGGTATCGTAGAATACAGGAGCTGACCGACCGGCACTTGCGAACTGCTTCTGCTTCGGGCACCGTGCGGCAAGAAAGACTGAAGAAAATGGCGTCGACTGATGCTTATATACTCCAGCCGCTCTGGCGTTGGAGAAATGCGACATCAGCCGACGTCGGACCCAGACTTTGGAATCCGGCCGACCGAGGACTGCCTGAGGCAGGACAACCCACATGTTATGACTGCAGTTGCATTCTTGAAGGACATCTGTACTATGTCCTTCAAGGATGCATCTGCAGTCATAACATATGGGTAGAATACCATAGCCAAACTGGGGGAGGAGGTACTAAGATAATGATGGTGTAGTTAAGATCCCCTGTAAAACTGCAGTTGCAAAACCTGCTCGGGATCTGGAGTATAAAGGTAGATTGTAATGCTTGGCAAATGTATGCACGGAGCTCCAAGTAGCAGCTTCTAAAATGTCCTTGGTAGCCACTTCTCGTAGGAAAGCTGTAGTGGTGGCTGTGGCTCTTGTGGAGTGAGGCCTGATATTTTCAGGAGTTGTCTTTCCATGAAAAGAGTAGCAGAATCTAATGCAATTTCCTATCCATTTTGAAATTGTCTGTTTGGAAATTGCTTTTCCTTGCACTCCAGTTGCATATGCTCCAGTTTTTCTGCTGGTTTTAGTTCTGTCCAGATAGTAGCGTAGTTGTCTGTGTACATCCAAGGTGTGCAATAGTTTTCCCCTGTTCTGTGGGTTAGGGAAGAGCGTAGGCAAATGAATAGCTTGGTTCAAGGATACCCTGGATACCACCTTTGGCATGAAAGTAGGATTGGTTCTCAGAGACACTCTATCCTGGTGAAAAATAAGGAAAGGCTGCACTGCCATTAGTGCCTGTAAAGTACAGTTTTGTACCTACCATAAATGTAGATGTCCAAGAGGTATGCATCTGCAGTCCTAACAAATGGATTGTCCTGGCCTCAGGCAGCCCTTCGGTCGGCCGGATTCCAAAGTCTGGGTCTAGCCTCGGCTGATGTCGCACTCCACCGGCCGTCATGGCTGCAGTTCAGCGGGTATAAAGGCACCAGCCGACGCCATTTTCCTCAGTGTTTCTTGCCCCAGATGCCAGGTGCCCTCTAGGAAGGCTAAATTTGGATAAATGCAAATGTTTCCAAACAATAGAGAGCAAATAGAAATAAACATGTATATACATATATACAAACAAATACACCATAATAGATTCCCCAGCTAGCTACAAGATGGGCAAATACCCTAGGATTACCACAGAGGGAAAGGAGGGTGGGTAATCCTGACTGCAGATGCATACCTCTCGGACATCTACATTTATGGTAGGTACAAAACTGTACTATGTCCTTCAAGGATTCATCTGCAGTCCTAACAAATGGGTAGAATACCATAGCTAAACTGGGGGAGGAGGTAATAAGATTATGGTGTAGTTAAGATCCCTTGCAAAACAGTAGTGGCAAAACCTGCTCGGGATCTGGAGTTGGGTTTTTTGGAAAAGGGGGGCCTTTTTTTCCCCGGGGTTTTTTTTTTGGGGGGGGCATGCATTACTGCCAGCATTTCCTTTTGATTTATATGCAGATGTGTTTCCTTTGGAGACCATTGTCCTTGTATACATCTGCCTTCCATGTGCGCCCCCCATCTGAGGTCTGAGGCATCTGTAGTCATGGTCTGTGTTATCTGTGGTTTTTTGAATGACAAACCTGTGTTTTCCTGGCTCACCGAAGCCCACCATAGGAATTCCTTTTGTAAGCATGGGATGAGTGGTATGATTGTCTCCCAAGTTGTTGCTGTGCTGAGACCAAACGCTTTTTAGGTACCATTGAAGCTTTCTCATGTGTAGTTTTGCTAATGGAACCAGTAGGATGCAGGATGCCATGTAACCCAGGGCCTGTAGGACTCTCCTTGCAGTCATCTGGGTGAGTTTTGCTAAACCTTTGAAGTATTGAGTTAACTTCTCTTGCTTGTCTTCTGTCAGGTAAGCCATTTGAGAGGCTGTGTCTAGTTTGGCTCCTAAGAAGATTATTTGCTGGGATGGCTGCAGTCTTGACTTTTGGAAGTTGACTGTGTATCCCAGAGCTTGAAATAATCGTATGACATATTCCAGATTTTTTGTCAACATCAATTTGTCGTCCGCTTGTATGAGGCAGTCGTCCAGGTACGGGTAAATTTGTATACCCTGGAGCCTGCAATGAGCAATTACTGAAGCCAGGCATTTTGTAAATACTCTGGGCACAGTAGATAAGCCAAATGGCAATGCTGAGAATTGATACTGCTCTGGCCCTGCAAGAAATCTGCGGTATCTTCTGCAACTGTGTCTGATGGGGACATGCAGGTATGCCTCCTTGAGGTCCAGAGTAATCAGCCACTCCTTGCCCAGCATGGGAAGGAGTTGCTGTAGAGTCAGCATTTTGAACTTCGGTACTATGAGAAAGGTGTTTAATGCGGACAAGTCCAGTATTTGTCTCCATTGAGTTTCTTTTCTTGGAACAAGGAACAGTCTTGAGTAAAATCCTGTTCTTGTTCTTGTTGTGGAACTCTTTCTATTGCTTTCATTTGAGTTAGCAGAGAGATTTGCTTGATAGCCTCTGCCCTTTGATGTTGTGGTAGATTTGGCATGCCTTGTTTTCTTGGTAAGGTATGAAAATGAAACCTGTACCCTCGGTCTATAATGTCCAAAATCCATTTGTCCTTTGTCAGTCTGTGCCAGTTTTCTGCAAACAGAGATAATTTCCACCAAGGAGCTTCTAGTTGTTCCCTGGTAGGCGGTAGTAGAGGAAAGTCATTGAGATTGTGGTTGTTGGGCAGGAGAAACCCCTGCGCCACCTCTTTGGTTTCCTGGCTGCCATTGGCGTCCCTGTAAGGACCTCTGTATTGGCCTCTTCCTCGCCACGCCTGTTCTTACCCCTTTGAAACTTTTCTGGATTAGGAAAGGCCCAGTTTTTTGAAGGCCAATTCCTACTGAATCTGGGGGGTTGAACCTGGAGGAAATCCTTTACAGTTTGAACTGATTTTGCTTTTTCTTCGATGGTCTTTAGTACATCCTTAGCATTTGCACCAAAAGCTTGTTCTTTTCCAAAGGTGCATCCAGAAGCTTTGCTTTACATGATCTGGTAGAGGTTGATCTTTTAACCAAGCATGTCTTCGCATCACTGCCCCTGTCATAGCTGCCCTACATGAAGCTTCCAGTGCATCATATCCACACTGCAGGAAGTGATTGCTTACTTGATGAGTGTTATGTACAGCTTCCTGCAAAGTCTTCCTGTCTAAAGGATCAGGAGAAGCTAGTGTTTTTTGTAAATCTTCTAAAAGATAATCCTGATATTGGAACATATGAAAAAGGCAATTTAAAGCTCTCATAGATAAGGTAGTGGAAGTGTAAACCTTTTTACCCCATCTCTCTAATGACCTTGCTTCCCTGTTGGAGGGTAAAGGTTTTTTGAGGTGGAGGCTGAAACTCCTTTAGGTCCCTGTGAAATAGTTTCCAAATCAACAGTATGGGCCCTGAATAAATGGGAATGAGTTTCAGGGACCCTGTAATACCTGTCTGGCTTGGCTGGTGCAGGAGGGAGAGTATCAGGGGTAGCACTAGAATCAGAATACAAATCATCCAGAACATCAAGTACAGGAGGAATAGCTAAGGGCCTGTGCTGAGGCTTGTTTCTGAAGGAGTAGGGTCAGAGGGTTCAACCCGGGGCCTTTTATCAGGAGGAGGCTGGGATGCTCTCTCTGGATGGGTCTGCGAACCTCTAATCATGAAAATTAAATCAGCAGCCATGGACATAATTTGTGTCTCTGGAGTCGGCTGAGGTAAGGATCTAGAAGTAATATGCTTTGTTTTGCTGGCTGCCTTAGCCCTAGTGTAGGCCTTAATAGACATGGCCATAGGAGGCCTGGTAGCTCCACGTGCAGGAGTGACCTTGTCTACAGCAATGGTCTCGGGCATTTCCTTGGTTTCTGTATCCGGAGGAAAATCTATAACTGGCGTCGGAGTAATGTCTGGAATCGGAGTCGTCGGAAATGCGGTGTCTTCGGTTCGGAGCGGTGGAGAAACAGTCTCAGAGGGAACCGGAGCACTCGCGCTAGATTTTGGCGTGGAGTCGGTAGTACACGCGGGCCGAGGATGTCGGTCCCGGTCTTTTCGCTTTTTGTGAGTTTGCGATGTCGGAAGATCCGACGGCATGGTATAAGCAAATTTATCGCCGAAAAAGTCTTCAGCGAACTCCGCCCGGCGCCTGAGAGTGCGCTTGTTGAAGCGAGCACACTCTACACAGGCCGAGACGTCGTGGTCTGGGCCCAGGCAAGGGAGGCAGTAAGAGTGGAAATCCTTATGAGGTATTTGTTTACCACAAAAAAGACAATTGTTAACTTTTTCAGTAATTTCTGACATCGGCTGAGGCAAGAAAAGGTCCCCAACGGGTACTTAGCTTTTGATGACTGGACTTCGTCGTAGAATACAGGAGCTGACCGACCGGCACTTGCGAACTGCTTCTGCTTCGGGCACCGTGCGGCAAGAAAGACTGAAGAAAATGGCGTCGACTGATGCTTATATACTCCAGCCGCTCTGACGTTGGAGAGAAATGCGACATCAGCCGACGTCGGACCCAGACTTTGGAATCCGGCCGACCGAGGACTGCCTGAGGCAGGACAACCCACATGTTATGACTGCAGTTGCATTCTTGAAGGACATCTGTACTATGTCCTTCAAGGATGCATCTGCAGTCATAACATATGGGTAGAATACCATAGCCAAACTGGGGGAGGAGGTACTAAGATAATGATGGTGTAGTTAAGATCCCCTGTAAAACTGCAGTTGCAAAACCTGCTCGGGATCTGGAGTATAAAGGTAGATTGTAATGCTTGGCAAATGTATGCACGGAGCTCCAAGTAGCAGCTTCTAAAATGTCCTTGGTAGCCACTTCTGAGGAAAGCTGTAGTGGTGGCTGTGGCTCTTGTGGAGTGAGGCCTGATATTTTCAGGAGTTGTCTTTCCATGAAAAGAGTAGCAGAATCGAATGCAATTTCCTATCCATTTTGAAATTGTCTGTTTGGAAATTGCTTTTCCTTGCACTCCAGTTGCATATGCTACAAAAAGTTGGTCAGTTTTTCTGCTGGTTTTAGTTCTGTCCAGATAGTAGCGTAGTTGTCTGTGTACATCCAAGGTGTGCAATAGTTTTTCCCCCCTGTTCTGTGGGTTAGGGAAGAACGTAGGCAAATGAATAGCTTGGTTCAAGGATACCCTGGATACCACCTTTGGCATGAAAGTAGGATTGGTTCTCAGAGACACTCTATCCTGGTGAAAAATAAGGAAAGGCTGCACTGCCATTAGTGCCTGTAAAGTACAGTTTTGTACCTACCATAAATGTAGATGTCCAAGAGGTATGCATCTGCAGTCCTAACAAATGGATTGTCCTGGCCTCAGGCAGCCCTTCGGTCGGCCGGATTCCAAAGTCTGGGTCTAGCCTCGGCTGATGTCGCACTTCACCCGACGTCATCGCTGCAGTTCAGCGGGTATAAAGGCATCAGCCGACGCCATTTTCCTCAGTGTTTCTTGCCCCAGATGCCAGGTGCCCTCTAGGAAGGCTAAATTTGGATAAATGCAAATGTTTCCAAACAATAGAGAGCAAATAGAAATAAACATGTATATACATATATACAAACAAATACACCATAATAGATTCCCCCAGCTAGCTACAAGATGGGCAAATACCCTAGGAGTACCACAGAGGGAAAGGAGGGTGGGTAATCCTGACTGCAGATGCATACCTCTCGGACATCTACATTTATGGTAGGTACAAAACTGTACTATGTCCTTCAAGGATTCATCTGCAGTCCTAACAAATGGGTAGAATACCATAGCTAAACTGGGGGAGGAGGTAATAAGATTATGGTGTAGTTAAGATCCCTTGCAAAACAGTAGTGGCAAAACCTGCTCGGGATCTGGAGTATAAGGGTAGATTATAATGCTTGGCAAATGTATGCACGGAGCTCCAAGTAGCAGCCTCTAAAATGTCTTTGGTAGCCACTCCTCGTAAAAAAGCTGTAGTAGTGGCTGTAGCCCTTGTGGAGTGAGGTCTAATGTTTTCTGGAGTTGTCTTTCCATGGTAAGAGTAACAAAATCTAATGCAATTTCCTATCCACTTTGAGATTGTCTGTTTTGAAATTGCTTTTCCTTCCATTCCTGTTGCATATGCTACTAGTAGCTGGTCAGTTTTTCTATTGCTCTTGGTTCTGTTCGTGTAGTAGCGCAATTGCCTATGTACATCCAAGGTATGTAATAATCTTTCTCCCCTGTTCTGTGGGTTGGGGAAGAATGTAGGTAGGTGGATAGCTTGGTTTAGAGATACCCTGGAGACCACCTTTGGCATAAAAGTAGGATTAGTTCTCATGGACACTCTATCTTGATGGAAGATAAGGAAGGGCTGTACTGCCATTAATGCCTGTAATTCAGAAACCCTTCTTGCTGAAGTGATTGCAAGCAGGAAAGCAGTTTTCCATGATAAGTACTGTAATTCTGCTGTTGCTGCTGGTTCAGAAGGAGGGAGTGTCAACTTTTCCAGCACAAAGTTCAAGTCCCATGCGGGCAATGGTGGCTTCCTTGGTGGCTTTACATTTTTAATTCCTCTCAGAAACTGCATGAGTAGAGGATGAGAGAAGACTGGAGGGTCCATGTTGTATTCTGCTGAAATAGCTGATGCATGAATCTTAATGGAAGAATAGGACAGGCCATTGTGGAAAAGTTCTGCCAAGTATTCTAGGATGTTAGCTATGTTTACCAGTGACACATTTTCTCCTTTTGCTGCACTCCAAATGAGATATCTTTTCCATTTTGCTGAATAAGTTTTCCTTGTTGAGGGTCTGAGCCTCCAAGATAATGTCTTTAACCCTTTGAGATAAATCTGGGTTATTTTGTCTTATGCAATGTTCCAGGCAGCTAGCTGCAACGTTTTCAAGTTTGGATGCAGGGTTTTGAAGTTGTTCTGTGTTAGCAGTAAGGGGACTAGGGGCAGAGGCCATATTTGTTCCCGAGACATACTCCTCAGTAATGGGTACCAATGCTGCCTCGGCCAGTCTGGAGCTATCAGGATGATCCTTGGGCGGTCTTCTTTGATCTTCAATAGCACCTTGTGCATCAAAGGAAGAGGTGGGAATGCATATGCTGTCAGGTTTTCCCAACTGAAAGATAGGGAGTCCACCTTCCAAGCCAGTGGGTGGTATGTCCTTGTGCAGAATTTTTTCAATTGGTGGTTGTGTGGGGATGCGAATAAGTCTATTTCTGGTAGTCCCCATTTCCTTGTAATAGATTTGAAGATGTCTGGATGCAGCATCCATTCGTGGGCATCCGTGGTAGTTCTGCTTCGGATGTCTGCTAGTATATTTTCTTTTCCTGGTACAAATATTGCCTGGAGCTGAATGTTGAAGCTCAGGGCCACATTCCAGAGGTCCATTGCCATCCGGCATAGAGGGTATGAATGTGTGCCTCCCTGTTTGTTGATGTACCACATAACTGTGGTGTTGTCCGTCCTTATCAGCAATTGACCCTGTTGAAGAAACGGTCTGAATGTCTGAATTGCCAGTTTTACTGCCAGCATCTCCTTTTGATTTATGTGTAGGTTCAGCTGGTCTTGAGTCCATAAGCCTTGTATGCACTTGTCCAGCATGTGTGCCCCCAACCGAGGTCTGAGGCGTCCGTGGTGATAGTCTGGCTTGGTTGAGGGCTGTGGAAGGGCAGTCCTTTGTTCAATTGACAGGCCTGAGCCCACCATTGGAATTCTTGCTTCAGGCATGGAATTATTGGAATTTGGGTTTCTAGGCTGTGCTTGTGCTGAGACCATAAATTCCTTAGGTACCATTGCAACTTCCTCATATGTAGTCTGGCATGTGGAATCAATATTATGCAGGATGCCATGTAACCCAGGGCTTGCAGGACTTTCCTTGCTGTTAGCTGGTTCTGCGTTGTTAATGCCATGAAATAGAGAGGAAGGTGCTTCTGCTTTTCTGCTGTGAGGGATGCCATTTGATTTGATGTGTCCAGTTCTGCACCCAAGCAAGTTATCCTCTGGGATGGTATCAGCCTTGACTTTTTTATATTGACTGTGTATCCCAGGGCTTGTAGCAGATGAATGACCTTTTTCAAATCTTTTGCTAATTTGTTTTTGTTGTCCGCTTGTAACAGGCAGTCGTCCAGGTAAAGGTAAATTTGAATTCCCTGAAGCCTGCAATGAGCAATTACTGATGCCAGGCATTTCGTGAATACTCTGGGCGCAGTAGATAAGCCAAAGGGCAATGCTGAGAATTGATAATGCTCTGATCCTGCAAGAAATCTGAGGTATCTTCTGCAATTTGGTCGTATGGGGACGTGCAGGTATGCCTCCTTGAGATCTAGAGTTACCAGCCAAGACTCCTTGCCCAGCATGGGAAGAAGCTGCTGTAGGTTCAGCATCTTGAATTTTGGGACAATGAGATATGTGTTCAGAGCGGACAGTTCTAGAATCGGTTTTCTTTTCTTGGCACCAGGAAAAGTCTGGAGTAAAATCCTTGCCCTTGTTCCATAGACGGTACCTTTTCTATAGCTCTCATCCTTATTAAGTTGTCTATTTGTTCTACAGCTTTTGTCTTTTGATTTGGAGGTAGGTTTGGCATTCCTCTCTTCCTTGGTAGAGTATGGAAGTGAAACCTGTAACCATTGTCTATTGTCTGTAAAATCCATTTGTCTCCTGTGATGTAATGCCAGTTTACTGAAAATAAGGCTAGCTTTCCGCCTAAGGGTGCATCTAGTTGTTCCCTGGTAGGCGGTCTCAGAGCCAAGTCACTGTGATTGCCCTGTGGAAGTGGTAGTGGCTGGATCTGTGGCAGTACTTCGCTGGTTGTTAGGCTGCCACTGACGTCCCCTGTAGGCACCTCTGGATTGACCCCTGCCTCTTGGGCGCCTATTCCTGCCTCTCTGTGCTCTGGTGGTGTCTGGAAAGGACCAATTCTTGGAAGGCCGGTTCCTACTAAACCTTGGAGGCTGGACCTGTAAGAAATCCTTGACTGTCTGGACAGATTTTGCTTTCTCTTCCATCTTCTTCAGCACCTGCTGTGCAGGTGAGACAAACAAATTGTGCTTATCCATGGGAGCATCAGGGAGCTTTGATTTTACATGGTCTGGTAAGGACTGCTCTTTTAACCATGCATGCCTTCTGATCACTGTACCAGTCATAGCTGATCTAAAGGAAGCCTCCAGTGCATCATAGCCGCATTTTAAGGAATGATTACTGACCTGCTGAATGTTATGTACCATTTCCTGAAGAGACTTTTTGTCTAATGGTTCAGGCGAGGACAGTTTTTTAGTTAACTGGTCTAACATAAATTCCTGATACTGAATCATGTGGAATTGACAGTTTAAGGCCCTAGCGAAGAGTAGCAGAAGTATAAACTTTTTACCCCATCTCTAAGGCCCTAGATTCCCTTTCAGAGGGGGTTTTTGGCAGAGGTAGCTGCTACAGCCTTGGGTCCCTGTGAAATAGTTTCAGGATCTGCAAAAGGAGCCTTATACAAATGATAATGTGTGTCCGGAACCCTGTAGTACCTGTCGGGCTTAGCAGGGGCCGGAGGAAGTGAATCAGGGGCAGTACAAGCATCATTAAATGCATCATCCACAACAGTAAGTACTGGAGGAATGGCTAAAGGCCTATGCTGTGGCAAATGCAAAAGGTCCTAAGCCTTTTCCTAGAGTCTGAAAAATCCTGGCCCTGCCATTGAAATTGTTCCCTCATAGCATGCAAGGTTTCCCCAAAAGAAAATTCCTCAGGCGGAGAGGCAGAAGGAATGGAGTCTTCTGCATCAGAGTCCTCATAAGGAGAATAAGGGCCTTCTGGAGGGTTTGTATTTTCTGAATCATCAGAAGAGTAATCTGAAGAAACTGGCTCAGGGGGCTCTGCTCTAGGCCTCTTCTCTGGAGGTGGGTGAGAGGCCCTGTCAGGGTGAGGTTGGGATCCCCTGATCAAAGAAATGAGATCCTCTGCTAGACTAAGCATTTGAGTACTAGAGCTAGGCCTGTGAGAGGGGGTCTTAGCAGGCACAGTCTTGGTTGATTTTGCTGCTTTAGCCCTGGCAAAAGCCTTAATCGACATGGATGCAGGGGGCCTAGCAGCTCCACGTGCAGGAGTGGATATATCTAAAGGGACAGTATCAGATAAATCTTGTGAACCTGTAAGAGCAGGTGGAATTTCAGTTGCAGATTCAGCCAAGCTGGATGAGGCCTCGGTGGGAGGTAAGCTTTCGGCCGAAGGAAGAACCGAGGGCTCGGTTTCAGCCGAAACCGAGACACTCGCGGTTGACTTAACCGCGGTTTCGGCCGAAACCGCGGACCGCGAGTGTCGGTCCTTTTCCTTGCACTTTTTAGCTAATTGTGAAGTCGGAGTTTCCGACGGCATGTTGTAAGCAAAAGCAGAGCCGAAAAACTCCTCAGCAAATTCCGACCGACGTCTAAGTGTCCGTCGGTTGAAAGAAGCACAGGCTAGACAAGCTGCTACGTCGTGGTCTGGGCCTAAACAAGGTAGGCAGTAAGAGTGGAAATCTTTATGAGGTATTTGTTTCCCACAAGTTAAACAGTTATTCACTTTTTCTGACATCGGCTGAGGCAAGAGAGAGTCCCCAACGGGGTACTTAGCTTTTTAGAAGTCTTCGGTAGTAGCAATCTCTGGTTCTGACCGACCGGCACTTGCGAACAGCTTCTGCTTCGGGCGCCACGCGACAAGAAAGACTGAGGAAAATGGCGTCGGCTGATCCCTTTATACCCGCTGAACTGCAGCTATGACGTCGGGTGAAGTGCGACATCAGCCGAGGCCAGACCCAGACTTTGGAATCCGGCCGACCGAAGGGCTGCCTGAGGCCAAGACAACCCATTTGTTAGGACTGCAGATGCATCCTTGAAGGATATCTCGGATACTCTTCTTGCTGAAGTGATTGCTAGAAGGAAAGCAGTTTTCCAAGATAAGAACTGTAAGTCTGCTGATGCTGCTGGTTCAAAAGGGGGTAGTGTTAATTTTTCCAGCACAAAATTGAGATCCCATGTAGGCAGAGGGGGTTTCCTTGGAGGTTTTACATTTTTGATCCCTCTTAAAAATTGTCTGAGGAGAGGGTGAGAGAAGATAGGAGGATCCATGCTGTACTCTGCTGAAATTGCTGAAGCATGAAGCTTAATGGAAGAATAGGACAGGCCATTGTGGAACAGTTCTGCTAAGTATTCTAGGATGTGTGCCAGGTTTGCCAGTCTGACATTTGTACCCTTTGATGCACTCCAAATGAGGAATCTCTTCCATTTAGCAGAGTATGTTTTTCTTGTGGAGGGTCTGCGAGCCTCCAGGATAATGTCCTTGACTCTCCGACAGTTTGGTTTTGTTTTAAGCAATTTTCCAGGCAGTTAGCTGCAGTGTTTTCAAGTTTGGATGCAGGGTCTTGTAGTTGTTCTGCGTTAGAAGTAAAGGCCATAGGGGTAGAGGCCATGATTTCGTCCGAGACATGCTTCTCAGTAGCGGATACCAATGCTGCCTTGGCCAGTCTGGAGCTATCAGAATCACCTTTGGCTGTTCCTCCCTGATCTTCAGTAGAACTTTGTACATCAATGGGAGAGGTGGAAAGGCATACACTGTTAGGGCCTTCCAGCTGAAAGAGAGGGAGTCCACCCTCCAGGCTTGTGGGTGGTATACTCTTGAGCAGAATTTCCTCAGTTGGTGGTTGAGTGGGGAGGCGAACAGGTCTATGTCTGGCATTCCCTATTTGTTTGTTATGATTTTGAAGATGTCTGGATGCACCATCCATTCGTGAGCATCCGTGGTAGTTCTGCTTAAGCTGTCTGCTAGTGAAGTCTCTTTTCCTGGTACGAATTTGGCCTGCAGTTGGATGTTGAGATCCAGGCCTAGGTTCCACAGGTCCATTGCCATCCGGCATAGAGGGTAGGAATGCGTGCCTCCCTGTTTGTTGATGTACCACATGACTGTGGTATTGTCTGTCCTTATCAGCAGATGTCCTTGCTGGAGGAATGATTTGAATGCCTCGATTGCATGCTTCACTGCCAGCATCTCTTTCAGATTTATGTGCAAATTCAGCTGGTCTTGAGACCATAGGCCTTGGATACACTTGTCTTCCATGTGTGCTCCCCATCCTAGGTCTGTGGCATCCGTGGTGATGGTCTGCCTTGGTTGTGGTTTGTTGAAAGGCAACCCTCTGTTGGTCTGGCAGGCCTGAGCCCACCACAGGAATTCTTTTTTCAGGCATGGAATGATTGGTATCATGGTTTCTAGACTGTGCCTGTGTTGAGACCATACATTCCTTGGGTACCATTGTAATTTTCTCATATGCAGCCTGGCATGCGGGATCAAGATTATGCAGGATGCCATGTAACCCAGGGCCTGCAGGACTTTCCTTGCAGTAAGCTGAGTTTGTCTTGTCAAAGCCATGAAGTAGACTGGGAGTTGCTTTTGTTTTTCTTCTGTGAGAAAAGCCATCCGAGTTATTGTGTCCAGATCCGCACCCAAAAATGTTATCCTTTGGGATGGCACTAGTCTTGACTTCTGGATGTTGACTGTGTATCCCAAGGCCTGTAACAGGTGTATGACATAGGCAAAATCCTTTATTAGTTTTGTCTTGTTGTCCACTTGTATTAGGCAGTCGTCCAGGTATGGGTAGATTTGAATTCCCTGAAGCCTGCAATGTGCAATTACTGATGCCAGGCATTTCGTGAATACTCTGGGCGCAGTAGATAAGCCAAAGGGCAATGCTGAGAATTGATAATGCTCTGATCCTGCAAGAAATCTGAGGTGTCTTCTGCAATCTGGTCGTATAGGGACGTGCAGGTATGCCTCCTTGAGATCTGGAGTCACCAGCCAAGACTCCTTGCCCAACATGGGAAGAAGTTGCTGTAGGGTCAGCATCTTGAATTTTGGCACAATGAGATATGTGTTTAGTGCGGACAAGTCGAAAATAGGCCTCCATTGGGTTTCTTTTCTTGGTACAAGGAATAGTCTGGAGTAAAATCCTTGGCCTTGTTCCATAGATGGTACCCTTTCTATTGCTTTCATCTGAAGTAAACTGTTGATTTGTCTTAGAGCCTCTGGCTTCTGGTTTGGTGGAAGGTTTGGCATTCCGCTCTTTTTTGGTAAAGTGTGGAAGTGAAACCTGTATCCTTTGTCTATTGTTTGCAATGTCCATTTGTCTTTTGTAATGCAATGCCAGTTTTTTGAAAATAAAGCCAACTTTCCGCCCAAGGGTGCTTCCAGTTGTTCCCTGGTAGGCGGAATCAGAGCCAAGTCATTGTGTCTGTCCCTGTGGAAGTGGTTGTAGTTGCAGCTGTGGCGGTACTTCTCTGGTTGGCAGGTTGCCACTGACGACCCCTGTAGGCACCCTTTGATTGACCTCTGCCTCTTGGGCGTCTATTCCTGCCCCTCTGTGCTCTGGAGGTGTCTGGAAAGGACCAATTATTTGAAGGCCAGTTTCTGCTGAACCTCGGAGGTTGGACCTGCAGAAAATCCTTTACTGTTTGCACAGATTTTGCTTTTTCTTCCACTTTCTTTAGAATCTCCTGTGCAGGGGAGCCAAATAAACTTTGTTTCTCCATTGGAGCATCTAGGAGTTTAGCCTTGACATGGTCTGGCAAGGATTGCTCTCTTAGCCAGGCATGCCTTCGAATTACTGCTCCAGTCATAGCTGATCTAAATGAAGCCTCCAGTGCATCATAGCCACATTTTAAGAAATGATTACTGACCTGCTGAGAGTTGTGTACCAAATCCTGAAGGGACTTACGGTCTAAAGGTTCAGGAGAGGAAAGCTTTTTATTCAGCTGATCTAACAAATATTCCTGGTACTGTATCATATGGAATTGACAGCTTAAAGCCCTGGCAGAAAGAGTAGCAGATGTATAAACCTTTTTCCCCCATCTCTCTAATGCTCTTGACTCTCTTTCAGAGGGTAGGGGGTTTTTGGCAGTGGCAGCTGCAACACCTTTTGGGCTCTGAGAAATAGTTTCTGGGTCTGCAGCATGGGCTTTATACAAGTGGAAGTGAGAATCTGGGACCCTGTAATATCGGTCAGGTTTGGCAGGGGCCGGTGGAAGAGAATCAGGGGCAGAACTGACATCAATGTATGCATCATCAACTACAGTTAGCACAGGTGGTATGGCTAAAGATCTATGCTGTGGCAAGTGTAAAAAGGTCCTTAGTCTTTTCCTAGAATCAGACAAATCCTGACCCTGCCATTGAAAGTGTTCCTCATTGAGTGCAAAGTCTCCCCAAAGGAAAATTCTTCTGGAGGGGAGGCAGAAGGAATAGAGTCTTCTGCATCTGAATCCTCATAAGGCGAGTATGGCCCTTCCTGATTGGTCTGATAATTCAGATCCATCCGAGGAGTAATCAGAGGAGAGAGGTTCAGGGGGTTCAGTCCTAGGCATTTTGTCAGGAAGAGGTTGAGAGGCCCTGTCTGGGTGAGGTTGGGAACCCCTAATCAGAGATACAAGGTCCTCAGCAAGGCTGAGAATCTGAGAACTTGAGGAAGGTCTCAGAGGTCGATTTTGCTGGTAAAGCTTTTGAAATTTTAGCTGCTTTAGCCCTGGAAAAGGCCTTAATAGACATAGAAGCAGGGGGACTAGCTGCCCCACGTGCAGGTGTAGAAATGTCCAAAGGAATGGTGTCGGACAATTCTTGTGCGCTTGCTTCTTCGGTAGGGATTTCTGTAGCCAACTCAGCCGGGGCGTCTCTGGCCTCGGTTGACGGAGGTATGTTTTCGGCAGAAGTAAGAACAGAGGACTCTGTTTCAGCCGAAACAGAGACACTCGCGGTAGGCCTAACCGTGGTTTCAGCCAAAACCACGGGCCACGAGCGTCGGTCCTTTTCCTTGCGTTTTTTGGCTAAATGTGTAGTCGGAGTCTCCGACGGCATTTTATATGCAAAAGCGGAGCCAAAAAACTCTTCTGCAAACTCCGACCGACGTCTAAGAGTCCGTCGGTTGAAGGAGGCACAGGCTAAACAAGCTGATACGTCGTGGTCTGGGCCTAAGCAAGGAAGGCAGTAAGAATGGAAATCCTTATGAGGTATTTGTTTCCCACAAGTTAAACAGTTATTTACTTTGTCTGACATCGGCTGAGGCAAGAAAGAGTCCCCAACGGGGTACTTAGCTTTTTCAGAAGTCTTCGGTAGCTGAAATCACTGGATCTGACCGACCGGCACTTGCGAACAGCTTCTGCTTCAGGCACCGCGCGGCAAGAAAGACTGGGGAAAATGGCGTCGTCTGATGCCTTTATACCCCAGAAGCTCTGACGTCGGGGAAAGTGCGACATCAGCCGAGGCCAGACCCAGACATTGGAATCCGGCCGACCGAAGGGCTGCCTGAGGCAGGACAACCCATATGTTATGACTGCAGATGCATCCTTGAAGGACATCCCATCTGTAATGACTGCAGCTGTATGCACGATGAACATCTGCAGTGGCAAAGCCTGCCCTGGATTTAGAGTAGAGTGGCAGATGATGGAGTTCAGTGCACACCTTTACGAAGCACCAAGTATCAGCCTCTAAAATGTCCTTGGTTGGTACTCCCCTGAGAAAGGCTGCTGAAGTGGCTGCTGCTCTGGTTGAATGTGGCCTAATGCTCTTGGGCACTGGCTTGCCATAGCGTAAGTAGCAGAATCGAATGCAGTGGCCTACCTACTTTGAAATAGTCTGCTTTGAGATAGCCTTTCCTTGTGATCCTACCGCATATGCCACTACTAATTGCTGTGTCTTTCTGAAAACTTTGGTTCTGTCCAAGTAGAATCTAAGCTGTCTGTGTACGTCCAAAGAATGCAGAATTCTCTCCCCATTGTTCTGTGGATTTGGATAAAAAGTTGGCAGATGAATAGTTTGGTTAAGTGCCACACTGGACACCACCTTAGGCATAAATGTTGGGTATGTCCTCAGAGAAAAGTACAGTTTTGTACCTACCATAAATGTAGATGTCCGATAGGTATGCATCTGCAGTCATCACATATGGGTTGTCCTGCCTCAGGCAGCCCTTCGGTCGGCCGGATTCCAAAGTCTGGTTCTGGCCTCGGCTGATGTCGCACTTTCCCCGACGTCAGAGCGTCTGGGGTATAAAAGCATCAGCCAACGCCATTTTCCTCAGTTTTTCTTGCCCCAGATGCCAGGTGCCCTCTAAGGAAGGCTAAAATTTGGAGATATGCATTGCAAAAACAAATCCAAACATGCACAGTACTATAAAAACAAATACACCATAATAGATCCCCCCAGCTAGCTATAAGAGGGGTAAGTACCCACGAAGTATACCACAGAGGGGAAGGAGGGAGGGTAAACCTGACTGCAGATGCATACCTATCGGACATCTACATTTATGGTAGGTACAAAACTGTACTATGTCCTTCAAGGATGCATCTGCAGTCATCACATATGGGTAGAATACCATAGCCAATCTGGGGGTGGAGGTACTAAGTAAAGGATGGTGTAGCTAAGATACCCTGCAGGACTGCCGGAGCAAAGACTGCTCTGGAGCTGGAGTATAAAGGTAAATTGTAATGCTTGGCAAATGTATGCACGGAGCTCCATGTAGCAGCTTCTAAAATGTCCTTGGTAGCCACCCCTCTTAGGAAGGCTGTGATGGTGGCTGTGGCTCTCGTGGAATGAGGTCTAATGTCAGCTGGCACAGTTTTTCCATGAAAGGAGTAACAAAAACGAATGCAATTTCCTATCCATTTTGAAATTGTCTGCTTGTTAATTGCTTTTTCTTGTGCCCCAGCAGCATATGCTACAAACAGCTGGTCAGCCTTTCTGTAACTTTTAGTTCTGTCCAAGTAGTAGCGCAACTGTCTGTGTATGTCCAGGGTGTGCAGAAGTTTCTCCCCTTTATTTTGTGGTTGTGGGAAGAATGTAGGCAAGTGAATAGCTTGGTTCAAAGATACCCTGGATACCACCTTTGGCATAAATGTAGGATTGGTTCTCAATGAAACTCTGTCCTGATGAAAGATAAGAAATGGCTGTACTGCCATTACAGCTTGTAACTCAGATACTCTTCTTGCTGAGGTTATGGCCAGAAGGAAGGCAGTTTTCCAAGACAGAAACTGTAGATCTGCAGATGCTGCTGGTTCAAAGGGAGGAAGTGTTAGTTTTTCCAACACGAAGTTAAGGTCCCAAGTAGGTAGAGGTGGTTTCCTTGGAGGATTGATGTTTTTGATTCCTCTTCGAAACCGTCTCAGGAGAGGATGAGAGAAGACAGGTGGATTAACATTGTATTCTGCTGAAATTGCTGAGGCATGTATCTTAATGGAAGAGTAAGACAGGCCGTTGTGGAACAATTCTGCCAAATATTCCAGTATATGTGCCATGTTCATCACTGTCACATCTAGGCCCTTTGTTGTGTTCCAAGTGTGAAATCTTTTCCATTTTGCTGAATATGCCTTCCTTGTGGAAGGCCGTCGAGCTTCCATAATAATATCCTTCACTCTCTGGGATAGCTTATCCTGAGGAGGCGTCATGGTATTTTCCAGGCAGTTAGCTGCAAGGTTTTCAGGTTGGAATGCAGAGTCTTGAAATTGTGCTGCTTCAGTAGAAGTGGCCATAGGGGTAGAGGCCACGGTTTCGTCTGTGACATGCTCTTTAACAGTGGGTACCAGTGCTGTCTTGGCCAGTTTGGAGCTATCAGAATCACTCTGGGCTGCTCTGTCCTGATCTTCAGTAAGACCCTGGTCATTAATGGGAGAGGTGGAAAAGCATACACTGTTAGAGCTTTCCAGCTGAAAGAGAGAGCGTCCACTTTCCATGCTTGTGGGTGGTATGTCCTTGAGCAGAATTTCTTCAGTTGATGATTGTGGGGGGAGGCGAGCAGATCTATTTCTGGCCTTCCCCATGATTGTGTTATGAGCAAGATGATGTCTGGGTGCAGCATCCATTCGTGTGCATCCATGATATTTCTGCTTAAGCTGTCTGCCAGTATATTGTCTTTCCCTGGCACAAACTGGGACTGCAGCTGTATATTGAGTTTCAAGGAAAGTTCCCATGGATTCATTGCCAGTCTGCAGAGAGGGTAGGAATGGGTGCCTCCTTGCTTATGTACCACATAACTGTGGTGTTGTCTGTCCTTATGAGTAGGTGGCCTTGATGAAGAAAAGGTTTGAAGGCCTCGATTGCTTGTATCACTGCCAGCATTTCCTTTTGGTTTATGTGCATGCGCAGCTCTCTTTGTGACCATAGCCCTTGGATACATCTGCCCTCCATGTGTGCTCCCCAACCTTGGTATGAAGCGTCCGTAGTGATGGTTTGGTTGGCTCTTGGCTTGCTGAAGGGCAACCCGCTGTTCGACTGGCAGGCTTGAGCCCACCACAGAAATTCCTTTTGGAGGCATGGAATGAGTGGGATCAAAGTTTCTAAGCTGTGACTGTGTTGAGTCCATAAACTCCTTAGGTACCATTGTAATTTTCTCATATGCAGCCTTGCTTGTGGGATCAAAAGAATGCAAGATGCCATGTAACCCAGGGCCTGCAGGATTTTCCTTGCAGTCAGCTGAGTTTGTCTTGTCAGATTCTTGAAGTAATCCGGTAGTTGTTTTTGTTTTTCTTCTGTGAGAAAGACCATTTGGGTGGTTGTGTCTAGATCCGCACCCAGAAAAGGTATTCTTTGGGATGGAACAAGTCTTGATTTGTGGATGTTGACTGTATATCCCAAGGCCTGTAGTAGGTGGATGGCATAATCCAAGTCCTTTAACAAAGTTTGCTTGCTGTCCGCTTGTATAAGGCAGTCGTCCAGATATGGGTAGATTTGAATCCCCTGAAGTCTGCAGTGTGCAATTACTGATGCCAGGCATTTCGTGAATACTCTGGGCGCAGTAGATAAGCCAAAGGGCAATGCTGAGAATTGACAATGCTCTGACCCTGCAAGAAATCTGAGGTGTTTTCTGCAACTTTATCTGATAGGGACATGCAGGTATGCCTCCTTGAGGTCTAGAGTCACCAGCCAAGACCCCTTGCCCAGCATGGGAAGGAGTTGCTGTAGAGTCAGCATTTTGAATTTTGGCACAATGAGGTAAGTATTCAGTGCGGACAAGTCGAGAATAGGCCTCCATTGATTTTCTTTTCTTGGAACAAGGAATAATCTGGAGTAAAATCCTTGGCCTTGTTCTGAAAGAGGTACCTTTTCTATAGCTTTCATTTGTATTAAGTTGGAAATTTGTTTCAAAGCCTCTGCCCTCTGATTTGGTGGCAGGTCTGGCATGCCTTTTCTTTTGGGCAATGTGTGGAAATGGAACATGTATCCTTTGTCTATTATTTGCAGTGTCCATGTGTCCCTTGTAATGCTGTGCCAATTTTTTGAAAATAAAGAAAGCTTTCCGCCCAAAGGTGCTTCTAATTGAGCCCTGGTCGGAGTCAAAACAAAGTCATTGAGTCTGTCCTGGTGTAGCAGTTGTAGTTCCTGCACTACCTCTCTGGTTGGGAGGCTGCCATTGGCGGCCTCTGTAGGAGCCTCTAGCTTGCCCTCTACCTCTGGCACACCTATTCCTGCCTCTCTGAGATCTGTCTGAGTCCGGAATGGACCAATTCTTAGTAGGCCAATTTCTGCTGAATCTCGGTGGTTGGACTTGCAGAAAGTCTTTGACTGTTTGCACAGATTATGCCTTTTCTTCAAATTTCTTTAAGACCTCTTGAGCCGTGGAACCAAATAATTTTTGCTTTTCCATAGGAGCATCCAAAAGCTTAGCTTTAACATGGTCTGGCAGAGATTGTTCCTTCAGCCAGGCATGCCTACGATGACTGCACCTGTCATAGCTGACCTACATGAAGCTTCCAATGCATCATAACCACACTGCAAGAAATAGTTACTAACCTGCTGGGAGTTATGTACCAGATCCTGAAGGGATTTGCGATCAAGGGGTTCAGAAAAAGACAGTTTCTTATGCAATTCATCTAACAAATACTCTTGGTACTGTATCATATGAAATTGACAATTTAATGCCCTCATGGAAAGAGTTGCAGAAGTATACACTTTCTTACCCCATCTCTCTAAAGCTCTGGACTCCCTTTCAGAGGGTAGATGATTTCTAGCAGTGGCAGCTGCAACCCCTTTTGGGCCCTGGGAAATAGTTTCTGGAGCTGGCCGACCGGCACTTGCGAACTGCTTCTGCTTCGGGCACCACGCGGCAAGAAAGACTGGGGAAAATGGCGTCGGCTGATGCTTTTATACCCCAGACGCTCCGACGTCGGGGAAAGTGCGACAGCCGAGGCCAGACCCAGACTTTGGAATCCGGCCGACCGAAGGGCTGCCTGAGGCAGGACAACCCATATGTGATGACTGCAGATGCATCCTTGAAGGACATCCATGTCTGGATAAAATATGATAAAAGGTTCCACAGCCATGAGTGCCTGTAGCTCTGAAACTTGTCTTGCAGAAGTTATTGCTAGGAGCAGAGCTGTTTTCCAAGATAAAAACTTTATATCAGCAGTAGCAGCTGACTCAAAGGAGGCAGGGTGAGTTTTTCCAAGACATAGTTGAGGTCCCATGCAGGCATTGGTGATCTTCGTGGAGGCCTTACATTTTTGGCTCCCCTGAGGTACTGCTTTAAATAAGGGATGAGAAAAGATTGGTGGCTCCGTGTTGTAATGAGCCGAAATGGCAGAGACATAAATTTTAATAGATGAAAAATATAGGCCTTTGTCCAGCATCTCAGTTAAGTATTGCAAAATCTGAGGAATATTTGACACAGCTGTATCAGTTCCTTGTGCCTTGTTCCAAGCACAGAAATCTCTTCCATTTTCCAGCATAAGACTTTCTAGTACTAGGCCTTCTGGCTTCCAAAATGACATCCATCACAGCTTTACTGAGAGGTGTGTTTTGTATGACTACATTATTCGCCATACTGCCAGGTTTAAAGTCCTGAGTTGGCTGTGCAGGATCGGATTGCTTTTCTGGGACAGTAGATGGGGTATTTGAGGTAAGGTCCAAGTTGGGCATTGAGACAAGTTCCTTAGGATTGGATACCAGTACTGGCGGGGCCAGTCTGGGGCGATCAGTATCATCTTTGGATTCTCCTGTCTGACCTTTAGGAGTACCTTGGGGAGGAGAGGCAGGGGAGGAAAGGCATATACTGATAGGTTTTTCCAGCTGAAAGATAGGGCGTCCACTTGTAATGCTTGTCTGTGATAAGTCCTTGTGCAGAATCTCTTTAGTTGGTAGTTGTGAGGGGAGGCAAATAGATCTATGTCCGGGCATCCCTATTTCCTTGTTATCATGCTGAAGACTTGAGGATCCAGGTGCCACTCGCAGGGATCCATGAGGTTTCTGCTTAGTTCGTCTGCCAGAGTGTTTTCCTTTCCTGGCAGGAATTGTGCCTGCAGATGTACTTGGTAAGCCAATGATGTGTCCCACAAAGTCATGGTTAGTCTGCAAAGGGAGTAAGAATGTGTGCCCCCCTGCTTGTTTATGTACCACATGACCGTGGTGTTTGTCTATCAGTAGTTGTCCCAGATGAAGTAGGTCCTTGAAGGCTGTCAGGGCATTTTGAACAGCTAGCATCTCATTTTGTTTGCTATGTAGATGCATTTGGTTTGAGGACCATGTGCCCTGAATGCATCTTCCTGCCATGTGGGCCCCCCAGGCATAATCTGATGCATCCGTTGTTAGTGTCTGCCTGGCTGGGGGTAATGTGAATGGCTGTCCCTTGTTCTGGTGACAAGCCTTCGCCCACCATCGAAACTCCTGTTGCAGGCAGGGAATGACAGTAATCATTGTTTCCAAGCTGTGGCAATGTTGAGTCCAAATGCTTTTTAGGTACCATTGAAGTTTCCTCACATGCAGTCTTGCATATGGAATTAGTAGGATGCAGGATACCATGAAGCCCAAGGCTTGCAGTATTTGCCTTGCAGATAGGGTTTTTGTGTCCACTAGTTTGAAGTAGGTTGTCAAATGAATTTGTTTCTCTGGCGTGAGGAAAGCCATCTGGGAAGTTGTATTCAAGCTTGCTCAAAGGAATATAATTTGTTGACAGGGTACCAGTTGTTAGCACCCTTTGTACAAAAGCCAGATGATTCAAAGTCTCACTGCTTAGTCCTGGGACTGAAGCCTGGGTGTTCTGCTGGATCTGGGTTTGGACTGAAAAGGCCTGGAAGAGGCTGGAAAGGACCAATTCTGAGGGCTAATGCCTACTAAATCGTGGAGGTTGTACTTGTAAGAAATCTTTAACAGTTTGCATAGATTGAGCTTTTTCCTCCATCGTTTTAAGAACTACTTCTGCCTTGTTGCCAAACAGGCAGTCCTGATGTAAGGGAGCATCCAGTAATTTAGCTTTAACATGATCGGGCAAGAATTGCACCTTAGGCCAAGCATGCCTTCTAAGTACAGACCGAGTTACAGCAGCCCTGCAAGATGCCTCTAGTGAATCAAAACCACATTGCAAGTATATTTTACAAGCTGTTGGGAAGAATGCATTAAATCCTGCAAATCCTTATTTTCAGTACAATCAGGAATCAACATCATTTTCTGTTTAAGCAATCCGATAATATGCTGCTGACACTTTAACATATGAAACTGGCAGTTTAAGGCCCTAATAGCCAAGGTTGCATAAGTGCATACCTTCTTACCCCATCTATCCAGAGCCCTGGAGTCTCTATCAGAGGGGGAAGGATTTTTGGCAGTAGTAGCTTTAATGCTCTTGGGTCCCTGTGAAATGGTCTCAGGATCCACAGTAGGATTTTTGAAAAGGAACTTGTGAGATTCAGGAATTCTGTAACATATATCAGGTTTTCTGGGAGCAGGAGGTAAAGAGTCAGGGGCCAAGCTAGACTCTGAAAAGGCATCAACAATGTCTAGTACAGGAGGGATAGCTAAAGGCCTGTGCTGGGGCAGGAGTAAAAAATCCCAAAGCCTATTTTTAGAATCAGAGTAATCCTGAGTTTCCCAATGAAAATGCTCCCTAAGAGTATGTTAGGTTTCACCAAAAGAGAAATCCTCTTTGGGGGGGGCAGAGGGGAACAGAGTCCTCAGCATCAGAATCCTCACAGTAGATAAGGGTAAATCCTGGTCATCAGAGGAGACAGAAATTTCAGAATAACTGGTCAGAAGTATCATAAGCAAATTCAGTCCTAGGTCTCTTAGAGGGGGATGGTTGGCTTCCCTTGATTAAAGTAATAAAGCCTTCAGCCATTCTTATATTTGTTTTTTAGGCATAGAGGCCTGACCATGCGGTCTGGGCATCGGTTTCCTAGGCATGGTTCGAGTTTTAGGCCTAGAAGAAGAAGATGGTGTCGGTTTAATAAGCAAGTCAATAGGCCTGAATACACCCTCAGACGCCGGTGCCTGCACAACGGCTCTGGACCCATCCAAGGTAGAGACATCCGCAGGTTCCACAGTTGAAGCATCTTGCGGCATACCGGACTCGAGTGGGTCTCAGTAGAGGCCTACGAATCTGAAGTAGCAGGTATCAGGGACTGTGAAAGCTCCTCACTGAGTACCGGTGAACTGGTGACTAGCTTAGGAGAAGAGTTGTCGGCATTTTTGGACCTAGGCGGCCTGTCTCTGTCTTTATCTCTGCGTTTTTTAGGAATGTCGGTAGTCTAGTGGCTTACCGAAGACATATCTGGATAATTGAACAGAGTACCAAAATATTTAGAAGCAAAAATGTACTGACGAATAGTTTGTGGTTTAAACAAGGCACAAAACAGACAGCGAGGTACGTCGTGGTCAGGGCCTAGGCAAGGAATACAGAATGAAAATCTTTATGAAGTATTTGCTTTCCACAAGAAATACAATTATTGACTTTTACTGACATCGGTTTAGAGCAAGAAAAAGATTCCACAACGGGGTACTTGGTTTTAGTTGAAGACTTAATTTCTGAAACTCGACAACGAAAATTGCAGGAGTCAGCCAACCAGCACTTGCGAATTGCTTCTGCTTCAGGCACCGCACAGCAAGAAAGACTGATTTAATGGCATCAGATGCATGCTTTAAACCCCTGATTACCTGATGTCATGGAAGATGAGATAGCAACAAACGCAGGACCCAAGACTTTCATAATCAGGCCGACTGAGGGCTACTGCAAGCAGATAACCCAAATGTGAAGACTGCAACAGTGAAACACGAAGAAAGTACAGTTTTGTACCTACCATAAATGTAGATGTCCGAACTGGATAGCATCTGCAGTCATAACAACTGGGTTGTCCTGTCGTCAGGCAGCCCTTCAGTCGGCCGGATTCCAAAGTCCGGGTCCGGCTTCGGCTGATGTCGCACTTCACCCGACGTCATCTCTGTTGGTCTTCGGGTATAAAGGCATCAGCCGACGCCATTTTCCTCAGTGTTTCTTGCCCCAGATGCCAGTAGCCCTCTTGAAGGCTAAAATTTGGATAGATGCCAATGTTTCCAAAAGATAGAGGTAAACACAAAAATAAGCATGTATGTACATATATACAAACAAATACACCATAAAAGACTCCCCCCCACCAGCTAGCTATTAGGAGGGTAAACACCCTAGGAGTACCACAGAGGGAAGGAGGAGGGTAATCCTGACTGCAGATGCTATCCAGTTCGACATCTACATTTATGGTAGGTACAAAACTGTACTATGTCCTTCATGGATGCATCTGCAGTCATAACAACTGGGTAGAATACCATAGCCAACTAGGGAGGAGGATAAAAGTAGATTATGGTGTGTTTAGGATCCCTTGCAGTACAGCAGTGGCAAACCCTGCTCGGGATCTGGAATATAGAGGCAAATTATAATGCTTGGCAAATGTATGCACGGAGGTCCAAGTAGCCGCCTCAATAATGTCTTTGGTTGCCACTCCTCGTAAGAAGGCTGTGGTAGTGGCTGTTGCCCTTGTAGAATGAGGTCTTATGTTCTGTGGAATTGGTTTTCCATGGAAGGAGTAACAGAATCGTATGCAATTTCCTATCCATTTGGAGATTGTCTGTTTGGAAATAGCTTTTCCTTCCCTTTCTGTTGCATAGGCTACAAAAAGTTGGTCTGTCTTTCTGCTACTTTTTGTTCTGTCCAAGTAGTAGCGTAGCTGTCTATGTACATCCAAGGTATGCAGTATTCTTTCCCCTCTGTTTTGTGGGTTGGGAAAGAAGGTAGGTAGGTGGATTGCCTGGTTTAAAGACACTCTGGATACCACCTTAGGCATAAATGTAGGATTAGTCCTCATGGACACTCTATCTTGGTGGAAGATTAGGAAGGGTTGCACTGCCATTAAGGCCTGTAGTTCTGAAACCCTCCTTGCTGAAGTAATTGCCAGTAGGAAAGCAGTTTTCCATGACAGGTGTTGTAGGTCTGCTGTTGCTGCTGGTTCAAAGGGTGATAGTGCCAACTTTTCTAGCACAAAGTTTAAGTCCCAAGCTGGTAATGGTGGTTTCCTTGGAGGTTTTACATTCTTGATTCCTCTGAGGGACTGCCTGAGCAAAGGGTGCGAAAAAACAGGTGGATCAAAGCTGTATTCTGCTGAAATAGCTGATGCATGTATCTTGATGGAGGAGTAGGACAGGCCTGAATGAAGAAGTTCGGCCAGATACTCCAGAATGTTAGGCATATCTATGTTTGACACATCTTTTCCTCTTTCAGTACTCCAAATGACAAACCTTTTCCATTTTCCAGCATAGTTCCTTCTTGTTAAAGGTCTGCGTGCTTCAAGAATAATGTCTTTAACTCTTTGGGAAAGTTCTGGATTAGCTGCTGCTATGTGATGTTCCATGCAGTCAGTTGCAACGTTTTTAGGTTTGGATGTATGATGCTGTAGTTGTTCTGAGTTAACATCAAAGGCATCAGGGGTATTGGCCACATATTGTTCGAGACATGCTCCTCAGCAGTGGGTACCAGTGTTGTCTTGGCCAGTTTGGAGCTATCAGGATTATCCTTGGACGTTCTTCCTTGATTTTTAGTAGTACTTTGTGTATCAAGGGAAGAGGTGGGAATGCATATGCTGTTAGGCCTTTCCAGCTGAAACAGAGCGGATCCACTTTCCATGCTAGTGGGTGGAATGTCCTTGTGCAGAATTTTTTGAGCTGGTGATTGAGAGGTGATGCGAATAGATCTATCTGAGGCATTCCCCATTTCTTTGAGATGGTCTTGAAGATGTCCGGGTGCAGCTTCCATTCGTGGGCATCCGATGTGGTTCTGCTTAATATGTCTGCTAGAGTATTTTCTTTTCCCGGTACAAATATTGCCTGTAACTGGATGTTGTAGCTGAGTGCCAGGGTCCACAGCTCCAAAGTCATTCTGCATAGGGGGTATGAATGAGTGCCTCCCTGTTTGTTGATGTACCACATGACTGTGGTGTTGTCTGTCCTTATCATCAACTGGCCCTCTTTGAGAAATGGTTTGAACTTTTGGATTGCCAGTTTTACTGCCAGCATTTCTTTTAGGTTGATGTGCAGGTGAAGTTGATCCTGCATCCACAATCCTTGCACGCATTTGTCCAGCATGTGAGCCCCCCATCCTAGGTCTGAAGCGTCTGTTGTGATGGTCTGGTTTGCTCGACATCTGCGAAAGGGTAGACCTGGGTGTGACTGGCATGCTTGAGCCCACCATAGGAACTCCTGTTTTAAGCATGGAATTAGTGGAATTTCTGTTTCTAGGCTGTGCCTGTGTTGGGACCATAAATTCTTTAGGTACCACTGTAGTTTTCTCATATGTAGTCTGGCAAGTGGGACCAAGAATATGCATGATGTCATGAAGCCCAAGGCCTGCAGTACTTTTCTTGCTGTTAACTTGTTCTGTTTTGTTAGAGCCAAGAAGTAAAGAGGGAGTTCTTTGTGTTTTTCTGCAGTTAGGAATGCCATTTGTCTTACTGTGTCCAATTCACCAAGAATGTCCTTGTTTGGGATGGTATCAGCCTTGATTTTTGTAAATTGACTGTGTATCCCAGTGCTTGTAGCAAGTAAATGACCCTTTGTAAATCTGTTGTCAGCTTGCTTTTGTTGTCCCCTTGTATTAGGCAGTCGTCCAGGTATGGGTAAATTTGAATTCCCTGTAGTCTGCAGTGGGCGATTACTGATGCCAGGCATTTTGTGAATACTCTGGGCGCAGTAGATAAGCCAAAGGGCAATGCTGAGAATTGATAATGCTCTGATCCTGCAAGAAATCTGAGGTATCTTCTGCAGATTGGTCGAATGGGGACGTGCAGGTATGCCTCCTTGAGATCTAGAGTTACCAGCCAACACTCCTTGCCCAGCATGGGAAGAAGTTGCTGTAGGGTCAGCATTTTGAATTTTGGGACAATGATGTATGTATTTAAGGTGGACAGGTCGAGAATAGGTCTCCAACTTTTTTCCTTTCTTGGAACTAGGAATAGTCTGGAGTAGAATCCCTTTCCTTGTTCTGTTGTTGGCACTCTTTCAGCAGCTCTCATGTTTGCTAAATGCATTATCTGTTGTAGAGCCTCTGTTTTTTGATTTGGAGGTAGGTTTGGCATTCCTCTTTTGACTGGTAAAGTGTGGAAGTGGAACCGGTAACCTTGATGTACGGTTTGTAAAATCCAATTGTCTTTTGTGATATAGTGCCAGTTCTTCGAAAATAAGGTTAATTTGCCGCCTAATGGAGCTGCTATTTGTTCCCTGGTAGGCGGATTTAGAGGTAAGTCACTGTGGTTGTGTTGTTGTAGTGGCAGTGGTTGTGTCTGTGCCTCTGTTGTTACCTTGCCACTGTCGTCCTCTGTAGGCACCTCCTCTGGATTGGTTTCTGCCTCTGGAACGTCTATTCCTGCCCCTTTGGGATCTTGTGGAGTCAGGAAAGGACCAATTTTTGGCAGGCCAGTTCCTGCTAAACCTTGGGGTTGAACCTGCAAGAAATCTTTAACCGTTTGAACAGATTTTGCCTTTTCTTCCATTTTCTTCATTACCTGCTGGGCAGGTGTACCAAACAGGCTGGTCTTATCCATAGGAGCATCTAATAACTTAGCTTTAACATGATCCGGTAAGGCTTGTTCCTTTAGCCATGCATGTCTTCTTATCACTGTGCCAGTCATGGCTGATCTAAATGAAGCCTCCAGTGCATCATAGCCACATTTTAAGGAATGGTTACTAACCTGTTGTATGTTATTTACCATTTCTAATACATATTTCTTATCAATAGAGTCATCAGAGGATAGCTTTTTGTTAACTGATCAAGCATAAACTCTTGGTATTGTATCATGTGAAACTGACAGTTTAAAGCTCTAGCTGAGAGAGTAGCTGAGGTGTAGACCTTTTGCCCCATCTGTCTAATGACCTGGCTTCCCTTTCAGAAGGAATAGGGTTTTAGCTGTGGTCGAGGCTACTGCCCTGGGACCCTGGGATATAGTTTCGGGTCTGCAAGTGGGGCCTTGTAAAGGTGGTGATGAGTGTCTGGTACCCTGTAAAATCTGTCTGGTTTGGCAGGGGCTGGAGGTAAAGAATCTGGTGCAGAGCAGACATCATTGAAGGCATCGTCCACCACAGAGAGGACAGGAGGTATAGCTAAGAGCCTGTGCTGTGGAAGGTGCAGAAAGGTCCTAAGTCTTTTTCTGGAGTCTGAGAAATCCTGCTGCTGCCATTGGAACTGCTCTCGCATGGCATGTAAGGTTTCCCCAAAGGAGAATTCTTCTGGTGGGGAAGCAGCTGGAATGGATTCTTCAGCATCTGAGTCTTCATAATTGGAGAAAGGAGCCTCTGGCTGGTCTGTTATGTCTGATTCATCGGCAGAATCATCAGAGGACACAGGCTCGGGGGGCTCTGCCCTAGGTCTCTTTTCTGGGGGCTGAGAGGCCCTGTCTGGGTGAGATTGAGATCCACTAATTAATGAAATTAAATCTTCTGCCAGAGTAAGCATTTGTGAACTAGAAGAGGGCCTGGTTGTAGGGGGTTTAACAGGAACTGTTTTAGTAGTTTTGGCTGCTTTAGCCCTGGCAAAGGCCTTAATGGACATGGCTGCTGGAGGCCTAGCAGCACCACGTGCTGGGGTAGAGACATCCAAGGGAATGGTGTCTGATAAGTCAGTGGCAACCACCGTAGTGGATAAAATTTCTGAGGCCGATTCAAGAGAAGTAACAGGGGCCTCAGTGGTAGTGATAGATTCAGCTGTACTTTGATCAGTTTTCTCGGTTTCGGCCGAAACCGAGACACTCGGTTTGCTTAAACCTGGTTTTCGCCGAAACCGCGGACCGCGGTGTCGGTCTTTATCTTTGCGTTTTAGCAGTTTGGGTAGTCGGAGGATCCGACGGCATAATATACGCAAAATCAGAACCGAAAAACTGTTCAGCAAACTCCGACCGACGCCTAAGCGTTCGTCGGTTGAATGAAGCACAGGCCGAACAGGCTGCTACGTCGTGGGCTGGGCCTAAACAAGGCAGACAATAAGAGTGGAAATCTTTGAGGTATTTGTTTCCCACAGGTTAAACAATTATTAACTTTTTCTGACATCGGCTGAGGCAAGAAAGAGTCCCCAACGGGGTACTTAGCTTTAGAAGTCTTCGAAGTAGTATTCGGTAGAAGTAATCCCTGGATCTGACCGACCGGCACTTGCGAACAGCTTCTGCTTCGGGCGCCACGCGGCAAGAAAGACTGAGGAAAATGGCGTCGGCTGATGCCTTTATACCCGAAGACCAACAGAGATGACGTCGGGTGAAGTGCGACATCAGCCGAAGCCGGACCCGGACTTTGGAATCCGGCCGACTGAAGGGCTGCCTGACGACAGGACAACCCAGTTGTTATGACTGCAGATGCATCCATGAAGGACATCTGGCAATTTAAAGCCCTAATGGCAAGAGTAGGAGAGGTGTACATCTTCTTACCCCATCTATCTAAAGCCATAGAGTCTCTGCCCGAAGGGGTAGGGCTTTTGGCTATTGTAGCCTGAATGCCTTTAGGTCCCTGGGAAATTGTCTATGGATCCGGAGTAGGACTTATGAAGAGAAAATTACAGTTTTTTTTGTACCTACCATAAATGTAGATGTCCGAACAGGATAGCATCTGCAGTCATAACAAATGGGTTGTCCTGTCGTCAGGCAGCCCTTCGGTTGGCCGGATTCCAAAGTCTGGGTCCGGCTTCGGCTGATGTCGCACTTCACCCGACGTCATCTCTGCTGGTCTTCGGGGATAAAAGCATCAGCCGACGCCATTTTCCTCAGTGTTTCTTGCCCCAGATGCCAGTTGCCCTCTAGGAAAGCTAAATTTTGGATAAATGCCAATGTTTCCAAAATAGTAGAAGGCAAACATAAAAAATAAGCATGTATGTACATAAATACAAATAAATACACCATAAGAGACTCCCCCCCAGCTAGCTATTAGGAGGGTAAATACCCTAGGAGTACCACAGAGGGGAAGGAGGGTGGGTAATCCTGACTGCAGATGCTATCCTGTTCGGACATCTACATTTATGGTAGGTAAAAACTGTACTATGTCCTTCAAGGATGCATCTGCAGTCATAACAAATGGGTAGAATACCATAGCCAAACTAGGGGAGGAAGAAGAAGAATTATGGTGTAGTTAGGATCCCTTGCAATACAGCAGTGGCAAATCCTGCTCGGGATCTAGAGTATAGAGGTAAATTATAATGCTTGGCAAATGTATGCACGGAGGTCCAAGTAGCCGCCTCAATAATGTCCTTGGTTGCCACTCCTCGTAAGAAAGCTGTGGTAGTGGCTGTAGCCCTTGTAGAATGAGGTCTTATGTTCTGTGGAACTGGTTTTCCATGGTAGGAGTAACAGAATCTTATGCAATTTCCTATCCATTTGGAGATTGTCTGTTCGGAAATTGCTTTTCCTTCCCTTCCTGTTGCATAGGCTACTAAAAGCTGGTCAGTTTTTCTGTTACTTTTGGTTCTGTCCAGGTAGTAGCGTAACTGTCTATGTACATCCAAGGTATGCAGCAGCCTTTCCCCCCTGTTCCGTGGATTGGGAAAGAAGGTAGGTAGGTGGATTGCCTGGTTTAAGGACAATCTGGATACCACCTTAGGCATAAATGTAGGATTAGTTCTCATGGACACTCTATCTTGATGGAAGATTAGGAAGGGTTGTACTGCCATTAAGGCCTGTAGTTCCGAAACCCTCCTTGCTGAAGTAATTGCCAGTAGGAAAGCAGTTTTCCATGATAGGTGTTGAAGATCTGCTGTTGCTGCTGGTTCAAATGGAGGTAGTGTCAATTTTTCTAGCACAAAGTTCAAGTCCCATGCTGGTAATGGTGGTTTCCTAGGAGGTTTTACATTCTTGATCCCTCTGAGGAATAGCCTGAGTAGAGGATGAGAAAAGACAGGTGGATCCAAGCTGTATTCTGCGGAAATAGCTGATGCATGTATCTTGATGGAGGAATAGGACAGGCCCGTATGTAGAAGCTCTGCCAAATACTCCAGAATGTTAGCAATATCTATGTTCGAGACATCTTTTCCTCTTTCAGTACTCCAAATGACAAACCTTTTCCATTTTCCTGCATAGTTCCTTCTTGTTGAAGGTCTGCGGGCTTCAAGGATAATGTCTTTAACCCTTTGGGATAAGTCTGGGTTAGTAGTTGTTATGTGATGTTCCAGGCAGTCAGTTGCAAGGTTTTTAGGTTTGGGTGCATGATGTTGTAGTTGTTCTGAGTTAACATCAAAGGCATCAGGGGTATTGGCCACATTCTCCCCTGAGACATGCTTCTCAGCAAAGGATACCAGTGTTGTCTTGGCCAATTCGGAGCTATCAGAAATATCCTTGGACGTTCCTCTGATTTTCAGCAGTACCTTGTGCATCAAAGGAAGAGGTGGAAATGCATATGCTGTCAGGCCTTTCCAGCTGAAGGATAGTGAGTCCACCTTCCATGCTAGTGGGTGGCATGTCCTTGTGCAGAATTTTTTGAGCTGGTGATTGAGTGGGGATGCGAATAGGTCTATTTGTGGTATTCCCCATTTCTTTGTGATGGCCTTGAAGATGTCCGGGTGTAGCATCCATTCGTGAGCATCCGAGGTGGTTCTGCTTAACATGTCTGCTAGGGTGTTTTCTTTTCCCAGCACAAATATTGCCTGTAACTGGATGTTGTAGCTCAGAGCCATATTCCAAAGGTCTAGAGTCATTCTGCATAGGGGGTATGAATGAGTCCCTCCCTGTTTGTTGATGTACCACATGACTGTGGTGTTGTCTGTCCTTATCATTAAATGGCCTTCTTTGAGGAATGGTTTGAATTTCTGGATTGCTAGTTTTACTGCCAGCATTTCTTTTTGGTTTATGTGCAGGTGCAGCTGGTCTGGAGTCCACAATCCTTGAATGCACTTGTCCAACATGTGCGCCCCCCAGCCTAGGTCTGAGGCGTCCGTTGTGATGGTTTGGTTTGCTTGAAAGTTGTGGAAGGGCAAGCCTGGGTTTGACTGGCATGCTTGAGCCCACCATAAAAACTCTTGCTTCAGGCATGGAATTATTGGGATTTCGGTCTCTAAGCTGTGCCTGTGCTGAGACCATAAATTCTTTAGGTACCACTGTAGTTTTCTCATATGCAGTCTGGCATGGGGGACCAGGATTATGCATGATGCCATGAAGCCCAAGGCCTGCAGTACTTTTCTTGCTGTTAGTTTGTGCTGCTTTGTTAATGCCAAGAAGTAAAGAGGGAGTTGTGCTTGTTTTTCTGCAGTTAGGAATGCCATTTGTTTTACTGTGTCCAATTCCGCACCCAAGAATGTTCTTGTCTGGGATGGTATCAGTCTTGACTTTTTGAAATTGACTGTGTATCCCAGGGCTTGTAGTAAGCAAATGACTCTTTGTAAATCTGTTGTCAGCTTGCTTTTGTTGTCCGCTTGTAACAGGCAGTCGTCCAGGTATGGATAAATTTGGATTCCCTGTAGCCTGCAATGAGCGATTACTGATGCCAGGCATTTTGTGAATACTCTGGGCGCAGTAGATAAGCCAAAGGGCAATGCTGAGAATTGATAATGCTCTGATCCTGCAAGAAATCTGAGGTATCTTCTGCAATTTGGTCGTATGGGGACGTGCAGATATGCCTCCTTGAGATCTAGAGTTACCAGCCAACACTCCTTGCCCAGCATGGGAAGAAGTTGCTGTAGAGTCAGCATTTTGAATTTTGGTACCGTGATGTATGTGTTTAAGACAGACAGGTCGAGAATAGGTCTCCAACTTTTCTCTTTTCTTGGTACTAGGAAGAGTCTGGAGTAGAATCCTTTGCCCTGTTGTGTTATTGGAACTCTTTCCACAGCTCTCATTTTTGTTAGTTGAGCTATCTGCTTTAGAGCTTCTGTTTTTTGATTTGGAGGTAGGTTTGGCATTCCTCTTTTTACTGGTAAGGTGTGGAAGTGGAACCTGTAGCCTAAAATCCACTTGTCTTTTGTGATATAGTGCCAATTTTTCGAAAATAAGGCTAACTTTCCGCCTAAAGGTGCTGCTATTTGCTCCCTGGTAGGCGGTGTCAGAGTCAAGTCACTGTGACTGTCCTGTTGCAGTGGCAGTGGTTGTGTCTGTGCCTCTCTGGTTATTGCCTTGCCACTGGCGTCCTCTATAGGCACCTCCTCTGGATTGATATCTGCCTCTGGAGTGTCTATTCCTGCCTCTTTGAGATTTTGAGGAGTCTGGAAAGGACCAATTTTTGGCAGGCCAGTTCCTGCTGAACCTTGGGGGCTGAACCTGTAAGTAATCCTTAACTGTTTGTACAGATTTTGCCTTCTCTTTCATTTTCTTCATTACTTGCTGAGCAGGTGTACCAAATAGACTGGCCTTATCCATAGGAGTATCTAACAGCTTTGCTTTAACATGATCCGGCAAAACCTGTTCCTTCAACCATGCATGCCTTCTTATCACCGTGCCAGTCATGGCTGATCTAAATGAAGCCTCCAGTGCATCATAGCCACATTTTAAAGAATGGTTACTAACCTGCTGAATGTTATTTACCATTTCTAAAACATATTTCTTATCTAAGGAGTCACCAGAGGACAGCTTCTTAGTTAACTGATCAAGCATAAACTCTTGGTATTGGATCATGTGAAACTGACAGTTTAAAGCTCTAGCTGAGAGAGTAGCAGAGGTGTAAACTTTTTTCCCCCATCTCTCTAAGGACCTGGATTCTCTTTCAGAAGGGAGAGGATTTTTTGCTGAGGCTGAAGCTACTGCCTTAGGCCCCTGGGATATAGTCTCAGGATCTGCAAGTGGGGCCTTGTATAGGTGGTGATGAGTGTCTGGCACCCTGTAAAATCTATCTGGTTTGGCAGGGGCTGGAGGTAAAGTATCAGGAGCAGTGCAAACATCATTAAATGCATCATCCACAACAGGCAGAACTGGAGGTATAGCTAAGGGCCTATGTTGTGGTAAGTGCAGAAAGGTCCTAAGCCTTTTTCTTGAATCTGAGAAATCTTGTCCCTGCCATTGGAATTGTTCTCTCATGGCATGTAAGGTTTCCCCGAAGGAGAATTCCTCTGGTGGAGTGGCAGAAGGAATGGATTCTTCAGCATCGGAATCTTCATAAGTAGAAAAAGGAGCCTCTGGTTGATCTGTAATGTCTGAGTCATCCGAAGAATCATCAGAGGACACTGGCTCGGGGGGCTCTGCTCTGGATCTCTTTTCTGGAGGCTGAGAGGCCCTGTCTGGGTGAGATTGGGATCCCCTAATTAAGGAGATTAAATCCTCTGCCAGAGTAAGCATTTGTGAACTAGAAGAGGGCCTATGTGAGGGGGTCTTAACAGGCACTGATTTAACAGTTTTGGCTGCTTTAGCCCTGGCAAAGGCCTTTATAGACATGGCTGCAGGAGGCCTAGCAGCACCACGTGCTGGGGTTGAGACATCCAAAGGGATAGTGTCTGATAATTCAGGAGGAACCACAGTAGTAGGCAAAACTTCAGAGGCCGATTCAACTAAGGTAGTAGGAGCCTCAGTAGTAGTCGTGGATTCGGCTGAAGATTGACCCGTTTTCTCGGTTTCGGCCGAAACCGAGACACTCGCGGCTTGCTTCACGGTGGTTTCGGCTGAAACCGCGGACCGCGAGTGTCGGTCTTTTTCTTTGCGTTTTTTAACAATTTGGGTAGTCGGAGGATCCGACGGCATAATGTATGCAAAATCTGAGCCGAAAAACTGTTCAGCAAACTCCGACAGACGCCTAAGCGTTCATCGGTTGAAGGAAGCACAGGCTAAACAGGCTGCTACGTCGTGGTCTGGGCCTAAACAAGGTAGGCAGTAAGAGTGGAAATCTTTATGAGGTATTTGTTTCCCACAAGTTAAACAGTTATTTACTTTTTCTGACATCGGCTGAGGCAAGAAAGAGTCCCCAACGGGGTACTTAGCTTTTTAGAAGTCTTCGAAGTAGTATTCGGTAGTAGTAATCTCTGGATCTGACCGACCGGCACTTGCGAACAGCTTCTGCTTCGGGCGCCACGCGGCAAGAAAGACTGAGGAAAATGGCTTCGGCTGATGCTTTTATACCCGAAGACCAGCAGAGATGACGTTGGGTGAAGTGCAACATCAGCCGAAGCCGGACCCAGACTTTGGAATCCGGCCGACCGAAGGGCTGCCTGATGACAGGACAACCCATTTGTTATGACTGCAGATGCATCCTTGAAGGACATCTTGTGGGAGTCAGGTACTCTGTAGTACCCATCAAGTTTCCTGTCCGCTGGAGGCAAGGTATCAGGGGTAAGGCTGAATTCCAAGAAGATATCTACAATCTCCAGGAAGTACAGTCGTGTACCTACCATAAATGTAGATGTTCAAGTGTATTCACTGTTGCAGTCATTACACTTGGGTTATCCTGCTGGCAGGCTACCCGCAGTCGGCCTGAATTCCAAAGTCTAGGTCCGGCGTCGGTTGCTGTCGCCTCTTCCCGGACGTCAGTGGGCCAGGGGTATAAAAGATGCAGCAGACGCTATTTTCTTCAGTTTTTCTTGCCCCAGATGTCAGGTGCCCCCAAACTGGTAGGCTGAAAATTATGCCAATAAGTATGCATGCACAAAAATAAATATTTCCTTCATCTACAAACAAATACACCACATAGGTTGTATAGGATAGAGAAGTACAGAAAAGTCCCAGCAAAGAAAAGTGGAATGGTGGGTGGGTAACTCGGACTGCAACAGTGAATACATTTGGAACATCTACATTTATGGTAGGTACACAACTGTACTATGTTCATCGTGTTTCACTGTTGCAGTCATTACACTTGGGTTGAATCCCAAAGCTGAGGTTGGGTGGTTGGGTCTAAATAGGATTAGGAGAGGCTATAAGGCCCTGCAGAACTGCAGTGGCAAAGCCTGCTCTGGATTTAGAGTAGAGAGGTAAGTGGTAGTGCTTGGTAAATGTGTGCACTGAACTCCAAGTTGCAGCCTCTAAAATGTCTTTGGTTGGTACTCCTCTGAGGAAGGCTGCTGAAGTGGCTGCTGCTCTGGTTGAGTGAGGCCAAATGCCCTTAGGCACTGATTTGCCATGTTGTGAATAGCAGAAACGAATGCAGTGGCCTATCCATTTTGAAATAGTCTGCTTTGAGATAGCCTTTCCTTGTGATACTGCAGCATATGCTACTAAGATTTGCTCACTCTTTCTGTAAGCCTTAGTTCTGTCCAAGCAGAAGCACAGCTGTCTGTCTATGTCCAAAGAATGCAGGAGTCTCTCACCCTTATTCTGTGGGTTTGGATAAAAGGCAGGCAAATGAATGGTTTGGTTAAGGGCCACACTGGACATTACCTTAGGCATAAATGTCGGGTTCGTCCTCAGAGAAACCCTGTCTGGATGGAAAATGATAAAAGGTTCCACAGCCATGAGTGCCTGTAACTCTGAGACTCGTCTTGCAGAGGTTATTGCTAGGAGCAGAGCTGTTTTCCAAGATAAGAACCTGATTTCAGCAGTACTGGATGGCTCAAAAGGCGGCAGTGTGAGTTTTTCCAAGACATAATTGAGGTCCCATGCAGGTATTGGTGCTCTCCTTGGAGGTCTTATGTTTTTGACCCCTCTGAGGTACTGTCTTAGCAACGGATGTGAAAAAATTGGTGGTTTCGTATTGTAATGAGCTGAAATGGCAGAGGCATGGATTTTAATTGATGAAAAGGATAGGCCTTTGTCCAGCATCTCAGTTAGGTATTGTAAAATCTGAAGAATATTTGGTACAAACGTGTCAATTCCTTGTGCCTGGTTCCAAGCACAGAATCTTTTCCATTTTTCTGCATAAGATTTTCTGGTACTGGGCCTCCTGGCCTCCAAAATAACATCCATCACTGCTTTAGAGAGAGGTGTATTCTGAATGGCTACATTATCCGCCATGCTGCCAGATTTAGGGTTCTGAGTTGGCTGTGCAGGATCGGATTGTTTCGTTGGGTCGGTAAATGAGGAATTAGAGGCAATGTCCAGGCTGGGAATTGAGCCAAGCTCTTTAGGATTGGGTACCAGTGCTGGCGGGGCCAGTCTGGAGCAATCAGAATCATTTTTGGCTTCTCTTGTCTGACCTTTAGGAGTACCTTGGGGAGGAGAGGCAGAGGAGGAAAGGCATAAAAAACTGTTAGGGTTTTCCAGCTGAATGATAGAGCATCCACTTTCCATGCCTGCTTGTGATAAGTCCTTGTGCAGAATCTCTGTAGTTGTGAGGGGAGGCAAATAGATCTATGTCTGGGCATCCCCATTTATTTATTATCATGCTGAAGACTTGTGGATCCAGTTTCCACTTGTGGGGATCTGTGAGGTTTCTGCTTAGTTCGTCTGCCAGAGTATTTTTCTTTCCAGGCAGGAAATGTGCTTGCAGGTGTATTGATAAGTCAATGCTGTGTCTCACAAAGTCATGGCTTGTCTGCAGAGGGGGTAGGAATGAGTGTCTCCCTGTTTGTTTATGTACCACATGACTGTAGTATTGTCTGTCCTTATCAGTAGTTGTCCTGGATGGAGTAGATCCTTGAAAGCTGTCAGGGCATTCTTAACAGCTAGCATCTCTTTTTGATTGACATGAAGATGCCTTTGGCTTGTGGGCCATGTGCCCTGAATACATTTTCCTGCCATGTGGGCTCCCCCAGGCATAATCTGAAGCATCCTTTGCTATTGACTGCCTGGCTGTGGGTAGGGTGAATGGCTGTCCCTTGTTGTGGTGACAGGCCTGTGCCCACCATCGAAACTCCTGTTGCAGGCAAGGAATGAGGGTAATTAATGTTTCCCGGCTGTGACAATGTTGAGTCCAAACACTTTTTAGATACCATTGTAGTTTCCTCATATGCAGTTTGGCATATGGAATTAGCAGAATGCAGGATGTCATGAAGCCCATCGCCTGCAGAATTTTTCTTGCAGATATCTGGGTCTTTGTTGCCAACATTTTGAAGTAAGAAGTCAGTTGCCTTAGTTTGTCTGGCGTGAGATAAGCCATCTGGGCAGTTGTATTTAAGCTTGCACCCAGGAATATTATCTCTTGAGAGGGTACTAGTTTTGAATTCTTTTCGTTTACTGTGTACCCTAGGCAAATTAGTAATCTTTTTACAAAAACGTCAGATGCTTTAGTAGAATGTCCTTTTTCTCTGCTTGAATAAGGTAATCGTCCAAGTAAGGATATATTTGAATTCCTCTTTATCTGCAAAATGCAATTACTGGTGCCAGGCATTTTGTGAAGACCCTGGGCGCAGTAGATAAGCCAAAGGGCAGTGCAGAGAATTGGTAGTGCATTGAGCCAGCTATGAATCTGAGGTATCTTCTGCAAGATTGTCTGATTGGAATATGCAGGTATGCCTTTTTTAGGTCCAAAGTTACAAGCCAAGCCTTATTGCCCAGCATGGGCAGAAGTTGCTGCAGAGTCAACAATTTGAATTTTGGAATAGACAGGTCCAGTATTGGTCTCCAGGCTTTGTCTTTTCTGGGTACCAAGAAAAGTCTTGAGTAAAATCCTTGTCCCTGCTCTTGCTGTGGTACTTGCTGAATGGCCCTCATGTCCATGAGGGAAGAAACTTGTTTTTGTGCCTCTGCCCATTGATTGTGTGGCAGGTCTGGCATACCTTTTGCCCTTGGCAGGGTGTGAAAGAGGAACCTGTAGCCTTGGGACACTATATTCAAGACCCATTTGTCCTGGGTGATCATGTGCCAGTTTTGAGAAAAAAGTGCTAGTTTCCCCCCCCCAAGGGGGCTGCCAAAAGATAAGTGCTTGCTGCTGGCAAAGGAAAGTCATTGGAACTGTTTCCTGTATGGCTTTGATTTGTCTTCTTTGCTTTTGGAGGTAGAAGCGCCCCATTGTTTAGGCCTGTATGAGCCCTGGGGCTGGGATCTGCCTCTGGGGCGTCTATATCTGCCTCTTTGTAGCCTGTCTGACACTGGAAAGGACCAATTCTTTGTAGGCCAGTTCCTGCTAAATCTGGGTGGCTGTACCTGTAAGAAATCCTCTACTGTTTGCATAGATTTCGCTTTGTCCTCCATTTTCTTCAACACCTCCTCTGCTTTAACACCAAATAAGGTATCATGCTGTAATGGAGCATCTAATAATTTTGCTTTAACATGATCAGGTAGATTCTGTTCCTTTAACCAAGCATGCCTCCTAATGACAGAACCTGTAACTGCAGCCCTGCAAGAGGCCTCCAGAGAATCAAAACCACATTGTAATGTATGCTTTCCCACTTGTACAGTTGCATGCAATAAATCCTGCATTTCCTTATTTTCTGCACAATCAGAATTTGACATTTTCTGTTTTAGCAGTGACATTAAGTATTGCTGATATTTAAGCATATGAAATTGACAATTTAAAGCCCTCACAGCCAAAGTAGCAGAAGTGTAAAACTTGTTCCCCCATCTGTCTAGTGCCCTTGAATCTCTATCAGAGGGGATAGGGTTTTTTGCAGTAGAAGCCTTGACCCCTTTGGGACCCTGAGAAATACTTTCTGGGTCAGCAGCAGGGTTTTTATAAAGAAATTTATGTGAATCTGGAACCCTGTAGTATCTGTCTGGTTTAACAGGGGCAGGAGGTAAAGAGTCAGGAGAAAGTCCGGACTCTGAAAATACATCTACAATGTCTAACACAGGAGGAATAGCCAAAGGCCTGTGCTGAGGTAGTAAAAGAAAATCTCTAAGCCTTTTCTTAGATTCTGAGTAGTCTTGGCTCTCCCAGTGGAAGTGCTCCCTCATGGTATGCAGGGTTTCCCCAAAAGAATAATCTTCAGGTGGTGAGGCTGAAGGGATAGAATCTTCAGCATCAGAATCCTCATAAGGAGGAAGAGAGTATTCCTGTTCAGAAGAGGAGTCAGAGGAAATGGAAACCTGATCAGAAGATTCATATTCTGTCTCTTGCCTAGGCCTCTTGTCAGGAGGGGGATGGGAACCCCTGATCAAAGTAATTAGGTCTTTGGCCATTTTGAGCATCTGTTTTGTAGGCATGGTAGTCTGTCCAGGAGAATGCTGTACTTGTTTTTTTGTCTTTAGAACTGCTTTAGTCTTTGCTTTGGAAGCTGAAGTAGGATTTACATATAACTGCGTAGGTCTGAAAACACCCTCAGAAGCCGATGCCTGCTCAGCGGCTCCGGACCCATCTGAGGGAATAGTTTCTGAGTGTCCAATACCTTGAGTATCCAGAGGCCTAGCTGGCGCCACGTGGGAATCGTCAGCGGCCTGTGGCTCTGAGGTAGCAGGCGCCAGGGGCTGAGAAAGCACCTCACTGAGAACCAGCGAACCAGCGACTGGCTTAGCGGAAGCCTCGTCGTTAGTTTTGGACCTCGGATGCCTGTCCTTTTCTTTTTCCTTGCGCTTTTTATAAACTCCGGTCGTCGGCTGTTCCGACAGCATTATATAATTGAATCTTCGGCCAAAGTAATGAAAGGCAAAATCGTACGGACGCTTAACAGTGCGTTGGTTAAATCTAGCACAAAACTGACAGCTAGCAACGCTATCATCAGAGCCTAGGCAAGGAATACAGTAAGAACGAAAATCCTTATGAGGTATTTGCTTCCCACAAGAAATACAATTGTTAACTTTTTCTGACATCGGACTGAAACAAGAAAAAAAGTTTCCCCAACGAGGTACTTAGCTTTAATGAAGACTTCAGATGGTTTTTGAAAATCTCAGGAGTCGGCCGACGGGCACTTGCGAACTGCTTATGCTTTGGGCACCGCGCGGCAAGAAAAACTGAAGAAAATGGCGTTGGCTGCATCTTTTACACCCCTGGCGCACTGACGTCAGGGAAGAGGTGACAGCAACCGACGCCGGACCTAGACTTTGGAATTCAGGCCAACTGCGGGTAGCCTGCCAGCAGGATAACCCAAGTGTAATGACTGCAACAGTGAAACAAGATGAACATCAGGGGATATAGCTAAAGGCCTGTGCTGAGACAAGTCTAAAAATTCTCTGAGTCTCTTTTTGAACTGTGGGTAGTCCTGGCATTCCCAGTGGAAATGCTCTCTTAAGGTATGCAAGATTTCACTAAAAGAAAAGTCCTCTGGAAGGGAGGCAGAGGAGATGGAATCCTCTGCATCTGAATCCTCATAGGTAGATAAGGGAATGTCCTGGTAATCAGAGGGATCACAGTCATCAGCTTCGCGGTTTGTAGAATCAGAAGGAAAATCAATCCTTTGTCTAATAGAGGGGGAAGGCTGTCTTCCCCTAATTAAAGTCATTAGGCCTTCAGCCATTCAAAGCATTTGTTTTCGTGGCATGCGAAGTGCGAACTCTGGGCCTGAGAAACTCTGTAATTTTAGTCAAAAGTGAAGTTGTCGGGTTAATACGTGCATCAGAAGGTTGGAATACACCCTCAGAAGCTGGTGCCTGAACAGCGGCTCCGGACCCATCCAAGGTGGAGACATCCGCAGGTTACACAGTCGAAGAAGCAACTAGTGGCATACCGGACTGCGAACGGTTCTCAGCAGAGGCTTGTGAATCTGTAGAAGCCGGTATCAGGGGCTGCGAAGGCGCATCACTGAGTACCGGCCTATGCGGTCTGTCTCTGTCTTTATCCTTATGTTTTCTCGGAAGATCGGTAGTCGGATGGCTTATCGAAGCCATTTCAGAATATGAAGCAGGAGAGCGAAAGAATTTAGCGACAAAAATAGCCCGACTATATGTTTGGGCTATTTACAAGAAACAAAACCAACAGCGAGGAACATTGCGGTCTGGGCCTAAACAGATGGCACAGTAAGAATGAAAGTCTGTGAGGAATTTGCTTTCCACAGGCAACACAATTAACTTTTTCTGACATCGGTTAGATCAAGAAAAAAGGATCCCCAACAGGGTACTTATTTTTTTAGAAGACTTAAAACTCAAAAAATGAAAATTTCAGGAGGTGGCCAATCAGCATTTGCAAACTGCTTCTGCTTCGGACATTGCATAGCAAGAAAGACTGATGTAATGGCGTTGGCTGCATGTTTTATACCTATGGCGTCCTAATGTCATGGAAGGAGCAACAGCATCCTATGCAGAAATCCCAAACCTCAAATGTGATGACTGCAACAGTGAAACATGAAGAACATCACAGTTTTACTGTGTTTACAGGTACACACATACAACACACCCACACATACACACAAACGTCTTACCTGCAAGCCACACCAAAAAACTGAGTGCAAAATTATACAGCTAAAACTACTACTAAAACAAAACACATGAAGTAAATACGCACCCCTCCCCGCTGGCCATCTACATGTATGGAACGAATATGATCTGCTAGGTCCGGGCTAGAGTTGAAACAGTCCTGACACAGGTCCCAACAGCAATTGTAAGCGATGCTCTTGACGGAAGCAGTAGTGCTGCCTTGTCCATTCATCATTGCTGGAGTTGACCGACCACTGGAGGCTGTGCTGTCTACATCCATTATAGTGCTGCTTATGCTACAAAAGTAAAGAAAAGATGTGCTGTCAACACTGTGAAAAATCTGGCATTAGGAAAAACTAGAAAATTCATAGCATTTTGTTCTATGATGGATGGTTTTATGTCAAACGATGGTTTTCTTTGCCAAATAGCTTGCATACAATAACCAGATATATGAAATGCTGAAAGGACGCTTCAACCACAGTTCAGGCAAAGGCACAACTAAGGCAAATACAACAATTACACAGTTTTCAAAACATATAAATGAAAGTTGTATACTTTCTGCAACAACAGATCTAGAAAAGTAGGACCAGCCTCCATAAACACCAAGACTAATGATAGGTATTAGACCCACTTGGCTAGTAGAACTTTACTGGGATGACAGATACTTTCATTAGAAAACCTGCAATGAGCCATGCAAAGCACCAGTATCCGAAAAATTAGAAGTTATGTACTTACCATAATGTTCCATCTGAGTAGGTGTATTCATTTGTCTGCAACCTGTGGGTTATGGATCCGATATCGGATCCGAACCGGCATGGTTTACCAGCTATGGATCCGAGCTCTCAGCTCCTCCCCTCACCCATAATGCCCTGCTCTCCCTACATGACCTCAGATCGAGTTTGCCAACAGCATGAACACCCTGAAAAGGGTAACACATCATATGCAGGAAACTGAAAAGGCCAGGGGGATAGGAGGGCGGGATGGTTGCAGACAAATGAATACACTTACTCAGATGGAACGTTATGGTGAGTACATAACTTCTAAATCTGAAGTAGGAGATTCATTTGTCTGCAACCTGTGGGACAGAGTCCCCAGCTACCTGAACCTTGGGCGGCCATCATGGAAGGATATTCCAGAGCACCGCGGAGCCAAAGGATGCTCTACCCCTAGATGTAAGATCCAACTTGTAGTGGGAAATAAATGTATGAGATGAAGCCCAAGTGGCTGCTGCACAAATGTCATCTAGAGGAATCCTAGCCTTAAAGGCGGCCGAGGTAGAGACTGACCGGGTTGAATGGGCATGTACACCCTCCGGTGCGGGCCTTCCAGAAGCTTGATAAGCCAATAAGATACATTGTGAAATCCAGCGAGATAATGAGACTTTAGAAATTGGCTTGCCCAAATTAAATTTAGCAAAGGAAATGAACAACTGGTCGGATTGCCTATGACCAGCCGTCCTGTTTAGATAAAATCTAAGTTGCCTGTGAACATCTAAGGAATGAAGCTTGTATTCACCCTTGTTTTGATATTTGGGAAAGAAAACAGGGAGGTTAATGGATTGATTAATGTTTGCTTCAGAAGCTACCTTAGGAAGAAAGGACGGGTTGGTCCTGAGGTAAACACGGTCCGGATGAAAGACCAAGTAAGGAGGCTTAGTTGATAATGCTTGAAGCTCTGAGACTCTCTTGGCCGAAGTAATGGCTACTAAAAATGCGGTCTTGAAAGATAAAAATTTCAGATCTACCGTAGCCGCCGGTTCGAAGGGGGGGGGTGGTCAAGGCCTGGAGGACTAAAGAAAGGTCCCAAGGAGGAACCGCTTGCTTTACAGGGGGATTGAGAAGGAAAGTACCTTTTAGAAAAATCTTACACAATCTGGCAGACATCAGAGGACTGGAGTCATGACCAATATGATAATGAGAAATTGCCGCAAGTTGTACTTTGACCGTGGAACTGCTGGCACCATCATTAAAAAGAGAGGTTAAGAAGTCAAGTACCAACGGGAGAGGAACTGTGAAGGGGTTTAGGCCTTGCCGCTCCGCCCACAAGGAGAACCGTTTCCATTTACTGCGGTAGACTTTCCTAGTGGATGGCTTATGAGCTGCCACCAGGATGGCCTTAACAGGGGACGAGATACCGGGAGTCCTGATCAGGAGTGGAACTGGAGCAGCCAAGCGGTCAGCTTCAGGTTGTCCAGATTCGGAGGAGATAAGTTGGATGGATGAGATATTAGATCCGGTATGGGATCTAGAATCCAAGGAGGATTCACTGAGTGAGACCTTAGGAAAGGGAACCAGATCTGTCGAGGCCAAAATGGAGCAATGAGAATCATTCTGCACCCCAACCGAGAGGCTTTCTGAAGAACATGGAGCATCAGAGGCAAGGGTGGATAAGCATACAGAAGACCGGGTGGTCAAGCATGCACCAGAGCGTCTCTTGGGGCACCTCCGGGAGGAGGTATTAGAGCGAAAAAACTGTCGCACTTGGTGTTTGAGGGAGACGCAAAAAGATCGCAACAAGGAGTTCCCCACCGTGCGAAGATGCGTTCTGCTACCTGAGTTTTGAGAGACCACTCGTAAGGGGTGAGAATGGTGCGACTGAGTTTGTCCGCCAGGATGTTGGACCGACCCGGAATATGCGTTGCTATGAGAAAGCGGTTGGTGGAGATTGCCCATTCCCACACTCTCATGGCTTCTCGACAAAGAGGGTAAGACCTGGTTCCCCCTTGTTTGTTGATATACCAGACAACCGACATGTTGTCCGATTGAATCGCAATTGTTCCCAAGGGAAGAAAGGCCTGAAGTGCTAGCAACACTAAGAGCACTGCTCTCATCTCTAGAACATTGATATGCAGTGAGGTCTCTGAATCGTTCCACGTGCCTTGGACCGTCCGGCCTGCAAAATGCCCCCCCCACCCGAGGCGGGAGGCGTCCGTGGTCACCGTGGCGGGAGGGGGAGAGGCACAAAAGGGGCGGCCTCCGTGGAGATCTGGAGAGTGTAGCCACCACAGGAGGAACCGCCTGCACGCCTTGCTGATCGCAATGGGATGATGCATAGGAAGAGCAAGATACGACCAGTGAACTAGGAGTGTCCATTGAAGGATGCTCATATTGAACCTGGCAAGAGGAAGAAGCGCTATCGCTGCCGCCATGGACCCTAGGGCCCTCAGGACCAACTCCGCCAGAACTGAGCTTGATTGGAGAATAGACCGCACCTGGAGCTGCAGGTTTTGAACTCTGTCCGCAGTGAGGAAGGCTCTCAATCTCCTCGTGTCTAACCTGGCACCTATAAAATCTATGAACTGCGTGGGTGCTAGGTTGGATTTTTTTGTGTTTATCGTGATGCCCAGACGGGGAGCAAGATGGAGAAAGGAGTCTCGCGCCAAGAGAAGTAGATGCCTTGTTGGGGCGGTGAGAAGCCAGTCGTCCAGGTAGGGAAAGACCTGCACCCCCTGAAGCCTCAGGTGGGCCGCTACCACTGCTAATACTTTGGTGAACACCCTGGGGGCTGTGGTGAGACCAAAGGGAAGGTCCCGGAATTGGTAGTGACTGGCTCCCAGCCGGAAGCGGAGAAACCTCCTGGAGCGTCTGTCCACTAGTATATGGTAGTATGCATCCTTGAGGTCTATGGAGCACATCCAGTGGTTTTCTCCCAGAAGGGGGAGAATAGACTGCAACGTAACCATTCGGAATTTCTCTTTGGGAACTGCCAGGTTCAAGAGAGAAAGGTCTAAAATTGGTCTTAGATCCCCCGTCTTTTTTGGCACTAAAAAGAACCTGGAGTAGAACCCTGATCCGATCTGGTCTGGGGGGACGGGCTGGATGGCTCTTTTCTTTAGCAGATGGCCAATTTCTGCCAAAGCGGCCTCCCACTGACCAGGTGGAACGTCGGGGAGGTTTGGCAAATGACGAAAAGGAATACGGTATCCTCTGGATATGATCTGGAGGACCCAGCGGTCTGATGTTATGGACTCCCATGCCGCCAGGTGCTCCGAAAAACATCCCCCGACTGCCTCCAGAGTGGAGCAGCCGGGCAACCCTTCAGGGCTGCTGCGCCGGCCGTTCAGAGAAGGGTTCTCTGGACCCGAAGTTCCTGGGAGCCCCTCTGCCTCTAGGGCGGCGTCCTCCTTGTCCTCCTCTGCCACGGAAGGACTGGTTGTCCGGAGCAGGCTGGGATGGCTGCGACTTCCGGAACCACATCTTCTTCTGACCCTTTTGGTTCCTAGAATAGGGCCTCTGGGGTACAGAGAAGCGGATTCAGACGGCAGACAGCGTCTTCCCGTCCTTCTCGCTCTGGGTCAAAGTGTCACGAACAGTTTTGCCAAAGAGGGCAGAACCATCGAAAGGGGCGTTCGCAAATGACGCCTTGAAGGGCTCCGAGAAATTGCAATGACGGAGCCAGGCCTGACGTCTGGTAACTAGGCCTGCCCCTGCTGCTCTAGCGGCACCTTCCGTAGCATGGGACAGTAGCCGCATAGAGGTATTAGTGACTGACCTGAGAGTGGCCATGCGGGTGGAGTGCAGCACTTTGTCCTCCTCCGACATGGACTCTGGGGGGGATGCAGCGTTTTCTTTTATAAGATCGCGCTGCATCCTGATCACATGTGCCAGGTAGTTCAGTGCCCTCACTGAGAAGGTCGCTGAACTAAACATCCGCTTCCCCAAGCGGTCCATCATCCGAGACTCCTTGCTCGGGGGATGGACTGAGGGACTCTCCTGAGCCACTTCCCTCTTGGTGGCAGCCGCCATCAACATGGCATCTACCGGAGGCCCCTTACTCCAATGGGCACGGTCAGCCGGGGGACTGAGAATACGGTCGAGCCTTTTGGGATTGGCTCCACGGTGTCCGGTTCCTTCCACGCCCTGGTGGTAATGAGGTCCACCAGGGGTCGGCAGGAGGGACACCCAAGAGGTAGACGGGCCCGCTTCAAATGCCTCCAAGAACACGGACTCGTCCGAGGAAGACTTGGGGGCAGACCCCCCCCTTATGCGGAGCATTTCCATGATGTCTCCAAATGAGACATCCTCAGGGGGTGATCTTGGGGAGCCTTCCCCTTCCTCCAAGTCCGTGTCTTCTGTGAGAGACTCGGGGGAGTCAATGTGCCTCCTTTTGCACGAATGTTTGCGGGGAACATCCTCCGGGGGGCTGTCAGAGGACTCCTCGCAAACAGTGACCTGTTCCAAGGGAACAGCTTGGGGCAAAGGAGTGGGCTGTCCCAAGGGCCGGATGGTGGAAGCCTGACCCAGTGCAGATGGAGCGCGGGACGGAGCCGAAGCAAGTGCCGGGGGTCCGGAGACCCTCAACAGGGCCCTCTCCACTACATCAAAAGCCGAAGGGGAGCCGACCTCGACCAAAGGATCCGACAATCGTCTCTCTCTCGGATCCGAGTAGTGGATTGGAGCCGGCGCCGAAGCGCTCGGATCCGAAGGAACAGTGCGCTCCGACACAGACGGCGCTGAAGGAGCACTGATCCCCCCGGATCCAAAGCTCGGATCCAGGCTCCGAGAGGTCGGATCCGAAGCACTCGAGGGCAGGGTCGGATCCGAAGTACCAAGTACTATCGGCGCCGACCCACCCCCGGCTCCGAAGCTGCTCGGCTCCAAACCCGGGTAGCGGGTCGGAGAAGGAGCAATTGGCTTAAAGGAAGGGGTCGAGCTCCCCCCCAGAGGGGGGGGGGCAAGAGCACTCCCATCTGCATCTGGGCCTGGATGAACCTTCTCATCATCCGGTCCAGATCAGCATCTGACAAGCTATAGGTTGATCTCGACGAGGCTACCGAGGTAGGCCTTGAGTGCCTCCTGGATAGCCTCGACGGAGATCGGGTCTCCTCCTCCTCAGGTCCCGTGAAAACACACGGGTGACCGGAGCCGAGGAGGGGGAGAACCAGCAGACAAGGAGGCCGGAGGAGAAGCCTGCTTGGCAGGCGGGGCCGAAACAGAGGTCTCGGCCCGCCGCTTATGGTGCTTCTCCTCCGGTCCCTCTTTCTAGCTTCCTCTCCTCCGAACCACTACAGGGAGGTTGAGTCCCAGGAGGAGGAGGAGGAGCCGGGAGGAGGGAACCGTCGAACGCTCCCCGAAGGAGCGGAGGCGGAGCCGAGTCCGGGGCAAAAGTCCCGCCAGGACAAGCTTAGACCTCCGCTCCTTCAATGCCCTGGGGTTGAACCCTGCACAAATGGAACACCCAGATGTGAGGTGTTCAACCCCAAGATCAAGACGAAAGTGTGGCCATCAGCAGGGGAAAGCTTATGGCCACACTCGGAGCACTTAGAGAAAATAGCTTTAGGCTGCTCAGACATCCTAAAAGCTAAAAGAGCTACTTAAACTAAAAGAGAAAAAGTAAAAGTAACCAAACACACACACAGGCCCAAACACACACTACGCTACCAGCGAGGGGAGGGAAACTAAGTAAAAACAAGTTTAAATCACTAAATAATTATAACTATCAAAAGAGGATCCTAAACTTTCACTCAACTTTCACAAAAAAATCTAACTTTTAACACTGTAAAACTTTGAAAACACCACTTAGCTGAAGAGCTCGAGAACACTGCCGCGCTGGTGACCAGATTAAACTAGATCTGAGGTCATGTAGGGAGAGCAGGGCATTATGGGTGAGGGGAGGAGCTGAGAGCTCGGATCCATAGCTAGTAAACCATGCCGGTTCGGATCCGATATCGGATCCATAACCCACAGGTTGCAGACAAATGAATCTCCTACTTCAGATCTGAGGTTTTAGGTGTGTGGGTAAATTACAGATGAAGGACCTACTCCTTTAGAACTAACTTTTGGGATTCCTATAGATCTGTAACCAACCAGGTACCAAAAACAACGGCCTGCTGGCCATTGATTTTTGTTATTCCTATAGATCTACCAAATGTATTTATTTTGAATATCACTCAGTAGAAAGACAACTTCCTAACAAAACTACTTTTGGTGAGCAGAAATGTGTAGCCCCAACTTACATACAACTCTTCCAAGAACACACAACAATGGGAAAAGTAAAACCTCCACAACAACAGAAAGTAGTTTACTGACAATTTACTTTGGGCAAATGGCATTTTGAAGGAAACCATTCAGCAATTTACCAAGCTTCCAACTTTTGTGTCTGGTAAGATACATCCATAAATACTAGGGTAAGCTAATCTTCCTTGAGGAATGCACACATCTATAACAGGGACCCCAAAGGAAGCTGTGGACAACAACAAAGTACCTGCAGCACACAAAAAGAGAACTGTATTCCTGAAAACAGCTGTAAATATAGCACCTGGCTTGGTCGAATGACCTTTTGGCAGAGAAGGATGAGGTTTACTGTGATGATTATAAAATAAATGAAAGCAGTGAAATTCATGTGTCTTGAGCTACTTCACACTTCCTATCCATTCTTTCTACAGCAAACAGCTATAAAAAAAATTCTGTCTCTCTGCAGACAGACTTCATCTTCTAAACACAGAATCTTAACTGACAGTGCAAGGCAATGCAATGAAGTGGATAACCAACACAGTTAAAATATTTTGAGGCACACAAAGACAGCTGTGTATTTACTAATCAAAGATGGACTCAGATGCTCCTGGAATGAATTAAAGGAAAACTTGACCCTAGAACTAAAAGTCTGTCCTTATCCTTGCGTTTTTGTGCACGCCGGTAGTCGGTTGCTCCGACGGCATAGTGTAGTTAAATTTTCTACCGAAGTAGTGTCGTGCAAAATCAAAGCGTCTTTTTATAGTACGCTTATTAAACCTAGCACAAAAACGACAACTAGTGACGTCGTGGTCTGGGCCTAGGCAAGGTATGCAGTAAGAATGAAAATCCTTATGAGGTATTTGCTTCCCACAAAAAATACAATTGTTAACTTTTTCTGACATCGGTCTGAGGCAAGAAAAGTTTCCCCAACGGGGTACTTAGCTTTATTGAAGACTTCGGTCTGAAATTCGAGTTCGAAAATCTCAGGAGTCGGCCGACCGGCACTTGCAAACTGCTTCTGCTTCGGGCACCACGCGGCAAGAAAGACTGGAAAAAATGGCGTCTGATGCATTATATATACCCCTGGCACACTGACGTCAGGGAAGAAGCGACGGCAACCTAAGCCGGACCAAGACTTTGGAATTCTGGCCGACTGCGGGACCGCCTGACGACAGGATAACCCAAGTGTGATGACTGCAGCAGGGTAACACGGTGAACATTTCTGTTTTTACACTGTTTCCTGACCTATTTTAACACCTCAAAATCATCTAAGTGCTGTATTTGTAATTTTAGCCCGTTTTCCACAATGTGCATACCAATGGGGCTTGATGCATCAACGTGATCTTGTTCTCCCCTCAACCCTTTCTCTTTCCCATAATGCTTTGTATGACTCATACCAAACATAAGGAAGCAACTTTAAATTCCCATGCCACTGACACATAACGGAGCTTGAGTGTGTCACTGTTATTTTCTTTACCCTCTGCAAAAGGACTGCTGCTTTTCTGTCCCTAATCACCTTCATTTACTCTTAACTCATACCTTGTTTTACACTATACTCAGAAGTTATGCAGCTACAGCCAGAAAAGTAACTAAACTGCAGGCCTTTGTTCAGTGTTTTCTTTTGTAGTTCCAGAGGAATAGAGAGTCCCCACCCCCTACACTACTGCAGAGGTGTTAAAACTGTCACTGCACTCCGAGACCCTTGCAGAATCAATTCCTCATACTACAAAAGAAAATCCTGAACAAAGGCCTGCAATTTACTTACTTTTCTGGCAGTAGCTGGATTTGGTTTGGTTCCAAGACTCACACCGTCCTTGTGAAAAAAAAAAGGAAGGCTGAATAGATAAGGGCCTGTACCCTTATAGTAGGGGTTAAGCCTATCAGCAATTCCAGTCTTCCAAGTTAAAATTTGGACACAAGAGCTGAATGCAAGTTAAAAGAAATTCAGAAAACATTTTTAAAACAAAATTCAATTTCAACTCAGAGCTACTATCTTTCTTAGTGGTCTAATATGGACAGAAGAACACTCTTACTGGAATGGTTATTACTCCTGGTGGTCCAAGTCTAAGTCCTGAAAAGGACTTGGCTGTAGTATTGAGGAAGACTGTTTTGGCTCTTGGAAGGGCCTTTGCAGTCTTGAGGAAGATTGTTTTGGCTCTTGAGCCTTTGTGGTGTGGAGAGGTGGTCCTGAGGAGGACCTTTGTAGTCTGAGGAGGACTGTTTTGGTTCTGAGAAGAACCTTTGTGGTGTGGTGATCCTGAGGAGGACCTTTGTAGTCCTAACAAGGACTTTCTGTGTAGTACCTGTTAGGTAAGAGGTGGGGTTACACCCTCTGAGCCTCCACCTGAGCAGACATGGTCTGGCCCTGTCAACAGATCTTTTTTGGACCTTTGCCAGTCCAGATGGGTCCACAGTGAGATCCACAAGTAGTCCTATAAGGACTGGTGTGCCCCCTTGTTAGTCAAGGCTGGGCTAGGTGATTTTCAGGTAGGTAGCCCTTAGAAGGACTGGTGTGCCCCCTTGTGGTTCAAGGCTGGGCTTATTGGTGGAATCTCAGTCCTTTGAGGGTCCTGAAAAGGGCCTAGCTAGCCCTTGGAAGGACTATTCAGAGTTAAAAACCTCAATCCCTTATAGGTACAGACAGAAATAAAATGGACAGGCCTTAGAGAAAACAAAATAAGCCACAGCAAAACACACATACAACACAAATAGCATGCAAGGTGATCACTGTGAAATAAACGAATCCTTGAGCCAGTTCAAGTCCAAAAGAAATCCTTTATTCAGTCCTTGCAGGTTACAATTTTCAATACGACCTTCCTTCAAGCATTGTTCTGAGTAACTAAACCTTTTGTAATGTGCTTCCTTTTATACAGATCAAAGGGGGTATGTCAGGATAGTCAGCCAACCACAAGGGTGGGGATTTGGTTAGGGTGTTGCCTTTATTGAGTCAGCCCCTCTGGTGGGTGTGGCTAACCAATTCCATCTTTCAATTAGGTCCAAATTGAAATTTCAACCAATAGTTTTGTATTCTCTTTAGTGTGGATGTTTTTCTAAAAAAAAACTATTTTCAAGTGTTTTGTCACTCTTTAATTGGTTTAGTTTTTGATATTCCTACGTTTTAAATGGTACATTTATTGTTAACTGCCTTGTGGTTCTAAGAAGTTATAAGCCTGGTGGGCTAATATGCAAAACTCTTACAAATTTGAAGGGAATATAAGCACAGATTCAGTGGCAAACAAGCTGACATGGACAAAAGGAATACTTGTACTGAGTGTACACACACCACCAGAACTGAGCAATTCACAAAAATACTGAAGAACCTGTGATGCCCAGCTTGAGACGGGCCCTGTACTGCATTTTGTCACGGGGGGGGGGACAACTTTCATTTGAATAAATAAGATTTCTAAGTCTTCCTATTGCATGTCCTCAAAAATTGCCTAAAATGAATAAAAAAAAATACCACCCACAGATTTGTACTCAGACTTTGGATATTCTGATGAATTGTAGATTCCTTGTGCTGTATTACCAGATCCACTTTGTAAGTTTCTGGTGACTGCCTATGGCCAGTCACATGAGAAGGAAGAAAGTACAGTTTTGTACCTACCATAAATGTAGATGTCCGAGAGGAATGCATCTGCAGTCATAACAAATGGGTTGTCCTGTCATCAGGCAGCCCTTCGGTCGGCCGGATTCCAAAGTCTGGGTCTGGCTTCGGCTGGTGTCGCACTTCACCCGACATCATTGCGGCAGTTTTCGGGTATAAAGCCATTTTCCTCAGTGTTTCTTGCCCCAGATGCCAGGTGCCCTCTTGGTAGGCTAAATTTGGATAAATGCCAAAGTTTCCAAATAGTAGAGAGCAAACACACAAAGTAAGCATGTATGTACATATATACAAACAAATACACCATAATAGGTCCCCCCCAAGCTAGCTGAAGATTGGTAAGTACCCTAGGAGTACCTCAGAGGGGAAGGAGGGTGGGTAATCCCGACTGCAGATGCATTCCTCTCGGACATCTACATTTATGGTAGGTACAAAACTGTACTATGTCCTTCAAGGATGCATCTGCAGTCATAACAAATGGGTAGAATACCATAGCTAAACTAGGGGAGGAGGAAATGAGAATAGATTATGGTGTAGTCAGGATCCCTTGCAAAACAGCAGTGGCAAAGCCAGCACGGGATCTGGAATATAGGGGTAAGTTATAATGCTTGGCAAATGTATGCACGGAGGTCCAAGTAGCAGCCTCTATAATGTCCTTGGTAGCCACTCCTCGTAAGAAAGCTGTGGTAGTGGCTGTGGCCCTTGTGGAGTGAGGCCTGATGTTCTCTGGAGTTTTCTTTCCATGGTAGGAGTAACAAAGTCTAATGCAATTTCCTATCCATTTGGAGATTGTCTGTTTAGAAATTGGTTTTCCTTCTTTTCCTGTTGCATAAGCTACCAGAAGCTGGTCGGTTTTTCTATTGTTTTTTGTCCTGTCCAGGTAGTAGCGTAATTGCCTGTGTACATCCAAGGTATGTAAGAGTTTTTCTCCCCTGTTCTGTGGATTGGGATTGGGGTAGAAGGTAGGAAGGTGGATAGCCTGATTTAAAGAGTCTCTGGATACCACCTTAGGCATAAATGTAGGATTTGTTCTCATGGACACTCTATCTTGATGGAAGATCAGGAAGGGTTGTACTGCCATTAATGCTTGTAGTTCAGAGACCCTTCTTGCTGAAGTTATTGCCAGTAGGAAGGCAGTCTTCCAGGATAAGTATTGCAAGTCAGCTGTGCTGGCTGGCTCAAAAGGAGGCAGTGTGAGCTTTTCTAAAACAAAATTGAGATCCCAAGTAGGTATTAGTGCTCTCCTTGGGGGTCTTATGTTTTTTGCCCCTCTGAGGTAACGTCTTAGTAGTGGATGTGAAAAAATAGGAGGTTCCATATTGTAATGAGCTGAAATGGCAGAGGCATGGACCTTAATAGATGAGAAGGATAGACCTTTGTGAAGCATCTCAGTTAGGTATTGTAAAATCTGAGGTATATGTGCAACAAGTGGTTCGAGCCCTTGTGCCTGGTTCCAAGCACAGAATCTCTTCCATTTTTCTGCATAAGATTTCCTAGTGCGGGGCCTCCTGGCTTCTAAAATGACATCCATAACAGCTTTAGAGAGAGGTGTGGTCTGAGTGGCTATATTATCTGCCATGCAACCAGATTTAAAATTCTGAGTTGACTGTGCAGAATTGTTTTGTTCAGTCAGAAGATGAGGAATTTGAGGTAAAGGCCAGGCTGGGCCTTGAGACAAGCTCTTTAGGATTGGGTACCAGTGCTGGCGTGGCCAGTCTGGGGCTATCAGGATCATTTTTGGCTTCTCGTCTGACTTTTAGAAGCACCTTGGGAAGAAGAGGCAGTGGAGGGAAAGCATAAGCTGTCAGAGTTTTCCAGCTGAATGATAGAGCATCCACTTTCCATGCTTGTAATTGATAAGTTCTTGTGCAGAATTTCTGTAGTTGGCAGTTGTGAGGGGAGGCAAAAAGATCTATGTCTGGGCACCCCCATTTCCTTGTTATCATGCTGAAGACCTGTGGATTTAGTTTCCATTCGTGAAGATCCATGAAATTTCTGCTTAGTTCGTCTGCCAGTGTATTTTTCGTTCCTGGCAGGAATTGTGCCTGCAGATGTACTTGATAGGTCAGTGCTGTGTTCCACAAAGTCATGGCTTGCCTGCAGAGGGAGTAGGAATGTGTGCTCCCTTGCTTATGTACCACATAACTGTGGTATTGTCCGTCTTTATTAATAGTTGTCCTGGATGTAGTAGGTCCTTGAAAGTTGTCAGGGCATTCTGTAGAGCTAGCATCTCTTTTTGATTGATGTGAAGATGCATTTGTTCCTTGGGCCACGTGCCCTGAATACATTTTCCTGCTTCATGCAACCCCAGGCATAATCCGATGCATCCGTTGTTATTGTCTGCCTGGCTGTGGGTAAAGTGAAAGGCTGTCTCTTGTTGTGGTGACAGGCCCGGGACCACCATTGAAACTCCTGTTGTAGGCAGGGAATTAAAGTTATTATTGTTTCCAGGCTTTGGCAATGTTGAGTCCAAACACTTTTTAGATACCACTGTAGTTTCCTCATATGCAGTCTTGCATATGGAATTAGTAGAATGCAAGAAGCCATGAAGCCCAGGGTCTGCAGAATTTTTCTTGCAGGGAGCCGGGTCTTGGTTGCCATCATTTGAAAGTAATGAGTCAGTTGCCTTTGCTTGTCTGGCGTGAGATAAGCCATCTGGGAAGTTGTGTTTAAGCTTGCACCCAGTAATATTATCTCTTGAGAGGGCACTAGTTTTGATTTCTTTTCGTTTACTGTGTACCCCAGGCAAATTAGTAATCTTTTTACAAACGTCAGATGTTTTAGAAGAATGTCCTTGCTCTCTGCTTGAATAAGGCAGTCGTCCAAGTAGGGATATATTTGAATTCCTCTGTCTGCAAAATGCAGTTACTGGTGCCAGGCATTTTGTGAAGACCCTCGGAGCAGATAAGATGAGTAGATAAGCCAAAGCGCAGTGCAGAGAATTGGTAATGCATTGAGCCAGCTATGAATCTGAGGTATCTTCTGCAAGATTGTCCAATTGGGACATGCTGGTATGCCTCCTTGAGGTCCAAAGTAACCAGCCAAGCCTTCTTTGCCCAGCATGGGTAGAAGTTGCTGCAGTGTTAACATTTTGAATTTTGGAACATCCAGGAAAGTATTTAGGATTGACAAGTCCAGTATTGGTCTCCAGGCTTTGTCGTTTCTGGGTACTAGGAAAAGTCTTGAGTAAAATCCTTGTCCCTATTCTTACTGTGGTACTCTTTTAATAGCTCCCATGTCCATGAGAGCAGCAATTTGTTTTTGTGCCTCTGCCCATTGGTTTTGTGGCAGGTCCGGCATACCTTTTGATTTTGGAAGGGTGTGAAAGTGGAACCTGTAACCCTGAGAAACAATATTCAGTACCCATTTGTCCTGGGTGAATATGTGCCAATTTTGTGAGAAAAGTGCTAGCTTTCCCCCTAGGAGTTCTGCCAAAAGGTAAGTGCTTGGCATTTGTAGGGGGAAGTAACTGGGACCGTTTCCTATAAGGTTATGATTTGTCTTCTCCTTTGGGGGCTGAAGCACCCCATTGTTTAGGTCTGTAGGAGCCTTGGGGCTGAGATCTGCCTCTTGGGCATCTGTATCTGCCTCTTTGTGGCCTGTCTGCCACCAGAAAGGACCAATTTTTTGAAGGCCAGTTTCTGCTAAACCTAGGTGGTTGAACCTGTAAGAAATCCTTTACTGTCTGCATTGATTTTGCTTTATCCTCCATTTTCTTTAACACCTCTTCTACCTTAACACCAAACAAAGTATCATGCTGTAGTGGAGCATCCAATAATTTTACTTTAACATGTTCAGGTAACTTTGTTCTTTCAACCAAGCATACCTTCGAATGACAGAGCCTGTAAAGTACAGTTTTCTACCTACCATAAATGTAGACGTTCGAGTGTATACCCTGCTGCAGTCATCACACTTGGGTTATCCTGCCGTCAGGCGGTCCCGCAGTCGGCCCGAATTCCAAAGTCTTGGTCCGGTGTCGGTTGCTGTTGCTTCTTCCCTGACGTCAGAGCACCAGGGGTATATCAGAAGCATCCAACGCCATTTTCTTCAGTTTTTCTTGCCTCAAATATATATATACGTATAGCTATATGAAAATAAAACAAAATCCTTAGGCACAAGCAAATACACCACAGAGGTAGCATAGGATAGAGTGGTAGAGATAAGTTCAGCTAGTTCAGAGGGGATGGAGGGAGGGTAACCTGGACTGCAGCAGGGTATACACTCGAACATCTACATTTATGGTGTGTACAAAAAGTACAGTTTTGTACCTACCATAAATGTAGATGTCCGATAGACATGCAAAGTACAGTTTTGTACCTACCATAAATGTAGATGTCCGAACTGGATAGCATCTGCAGTCATAACAAATGGGTTGTCCTGTCGTCAGGCAGCCCTTCGGTCGGCCGGATTCCAAAGTCCGGGTCCGGCTTCGGCTGATGTCGCACTTCACCAGACTCCATCTCTGCTGGTCTTGGGTTATAAAGGCATCAGCCGACGCCATTTTCCTCAGTGTTTCTTGCCCCAGATGCCAATTGCCCTCTTGGAAAGCTAAATTTTGGATAAATGCCAATGTTTCCAAAATAATAGAAACAAACACAAAAATAAGCATGTATGTACATATATACAAACAAATACACCATAAGAGACTCGCCCCACCCCAGCGAGCAATTAGGTGGGTAGATACCCTAGGGGTACCACAGAGGGAAGGAGGGTGGGTAATCCTGACTGCAGATGCTATCCTGTTGACATCTACATTTATGGTAGGTACAAAAGTACAGTTTTGTACCTACCATAAATGTAGATGTCAACTGATAGCATCTGCAGTCATAACAAATGGGTTGTCCTGTCGTCAGGCAGCCCTTGGTCGGCGGATTCCAAAGTCTGGGTCCGGCTTGCTGATGTCGCACTTCACCCGCGTCATCTCTGCTGGTCTTCGGTATAAAGGCATCAGCCGCGCCATTTTCCTCAGTGTTTCTTGCCCCAGATGCCAACTGCCCTCTTGGAAAGCTAAATTTTGGATAAATGCCAATGTTTCCAAAATAGTAGAAGGTAAACACAAAAAATAAACATGTATGTACATATATACAAACAAATACACCATAAGAGACTCCCCCCCCCCCAGCTAGCTATTAGGAGGGTAAATACCCTAGGAGTACCGCAGAGGGGAAGGAGGGAGGGTAATCCTGACTGCAGATGCTATCCAGTTCGGACATCTACATTTATGGTAGGTACAAAACTGTACTGTGTCCTTCATGGATGCATCTGCAGTCATAACAAATGGGAAGCATACCATAGCCAAACTAGGGGAGGAGGAATAATAATCATGGTGTAGTCAGGATCCCTTGCAGTACAGCAGTGGCAAACCCTGCTCGGGATCTAGAATATAGAGGTAAATTATAATGCTTGGCAAATGTATGCACGGAGGTCCAAGTAGCCGCCTCAATAATGTCCTTGGTTGCCACTCCTCTTAAGAAAGCTGTGGTAGTGGCTGTAGCCCTTGTAGAATGAGGTCTTATGTTCTGTGGAATTGGTTTTCCATGGTAGGAGTAACAGAATCTTATGCAATTTCCTATCCATTTGGAGATTGTCTGTTTGGAAATTGCTTTTCCTTCCCTTCCTGTTGCATAGGCTACAAAGAGCTGGTCAGTTTTTCTGTTACCTTTGGTTCTGTCCAGGTAGTAGCGTAAAGTACAGTTTTGTACCTACCATAAATGTAGATGTCCGAACTGGATAGCATCTGCAGTCATAACAAGTGGGTTGTCCTGTCGTCAGGCAGCCCTTCAGTCGGCCGGATTCCAAAGTCCGGGTCCGGCTTCGGCTGATGTCGCACTCCACCCAACGTCATCTCTGTTGGTCTTCGGGTATAAAGGCATCAGCCGCCATTTTCCTCAGTGTTTCTTGCCCCAGATGCCAGTAGCCCTCTTGCAGGCTAAAATTTGGATAGATGCCAATGTTTCCAAATAGATAGAGGTAAACACAACAATAAGCATGTATGTACATATACACAAACAAATACACCATAAAAGACTCCCCCCCAACAGCTAGCTATTAGAAGGGTAAACACCCTAGGAGTACCACAGAGGCGAACCCGGGAGGGTAAACCTGACTGCAGATGCTATCCAGTTCGACATCTACATTTATGGTAGGTACAAAACTGTACTATGTCCTTCATGGATGCATCTGCAGTCATAACAAGTGGGTAGAATACCATAGCCAACTAGGGAGGAGGATAAAAGTAGATTATGGTGTGTTTAGGATCCCTTGCAGTACAGCAGTGGCGAACCCTGCTCGGGATCTGGAATATAGAGGCAAATTATAATGCTTGGCAAATGTATGCACGGAGGTCCAAGTAGCCGCCTCAATAATGTCTTTGGTTGCCACTCCTCGTAAGAAGGCTGTGGTAGTGGCTGTTGCCCTTGTAGAATGAGGTCTTATGTTCTGTGGAATCGGTTTTCCATGGAAGGAGTAACAGAATCGTATGCAATTTCCTATCCATTTGGAGATTGTCTGTTTGGAAATAGCTTTTCCTTCCTTCCTGTTGCATAGGCTACAAAAGTTGGTCAGTCTTTCTGCTATTTTTGTTCTGTCCAAGTAGTAGCGTAGCTGTCTATGTACATCCAAGGTATGCAGTATTCTTTCCCCTCTGTTTTGTGGGTTGGGAAAGAAGGTAGGTAGGTGGATTGCCTGGTTTAAAGACACTCTGGATACCACCTTGGGCATAAATGTAGGATTAGTCCTCATGGACACTCTATCTTGGTGGAAGATTAGGAAGGGTTGCACTGCCATTAAGGCCTGTAGTTCTGAAACCCTCCTTGCTGAAGTAATTGCCAGTAGGAAAGCAGTTTTCCATGACAGGTGTTGTAGATCTACTGTTGCTGCTGGTTCAAAGGGTGATAGTGTCAACTTTTCTAGCACGAAGTTTAAATCCCAAGCTGGTAATGGTGGTTTCCTTGGAGGTTTTACATTCTTGATTCCTCTGAGGAACTGCCTGAGCAAAGGGTGCGAAAAAACAGGTGGATCAAAGCTGTATTCTGCTGAAATAGCTGATGCATGTATCTTGATGGAGGAGTAGGACAGGCCTGAATGAAGAAGTTCGGCCAGATACTCCAGAATGTTAGGCATATCTATGTTTGACACATCTTTTCCTCTTTCCGTACTCCAGATGACAAACCTTTTCCATTTTCCAGCATAGTTCCTTCTTGTTGAAGGTCTGTGCTTCAAGAATAATGTCTTTAACTCTTTGGGAAAGTTCTGGATTAGCTGCTGTTATGTGATGTTCCATGCAGTCAGTTGCAAGGTTTTAGGTTTGGATGTATGATGCTGTAGTTGTTCTGCGTTAACATCAAAGGCATCAGGGAATTGTCCACATATTGTTCGAGACATGCTCCTCAGTAGTGGGTACCAGTGTTGTCTTGGCCAGTTTGGAGCTATCAGGATTATCCTTGGACGTTCTTCCTTGATTTTCAGTAGTACCTTGTGTATCAAAGGAAGAGGTGGGAATGCATATGCTGTTAGGCCTTTCCAGTTGAAGGAGAGCGAATCCACTTTCCATGCTAATGGGTGGAATGTCCTTGTGCAGAATTTTTTGATCTGGTGATTGAGAGGTGATGCGAATAGGTCTATCTGTGGCATTCCCCATTTCTTTGAGATGGTATTGAAGATGTCCGGGTGAAGCTTCCATTCGTGGGCATCCGAAGTGGTTCTGCTTAATATGTCTGCTAGAGTATTGTCTTTCCTGGTACAAATATTGCCTGTAACTGGATGTTGTAGCTGAGTGCCAGGGTCCACAGCTCCAAGGTCATTCTGCATAGGGGGTATGAATGAGTGCCTCCCTGTTTGTTGATGTACCACATGACTGTGGTGTTGTCTGTCCTTATCATCAACTGGCCCTCTGAGAAATGGTTTGAACTTTTGGATTGCCAGTTTTACTGCCAGCATTTCTTTTAGGTTGATGTGCAGTTGAAGTTGATCCTGTGTCCACAATCCTTGCACGCATTTGTCCAGCATGTGGGCCCCCATCCTAGGTCTGAAGCGTCTGTTGTGATGGTCTGGCTTGCTTGACATCTGCGAAAGGGTAGGCCTGGGTTTGACTGGCATGCCTGAGCCCACCATAGGAACTCCTGTTTTAAGCATGGAATTAGTGGGATTTCTGTTTCTAGACTGTGTCTGTGTTGGGACCATAAATTCTTTAGGTACCACTGTAGTTTTCTCATATGTAGTCTGGCAAATGGAACCAAGATTATGCATGATGCCATGAAGCCCAAGGCCTGCAGTACTTTTCTTGCTGTTAACTTGTTCAGTTTTGTTAGTGCCAAGAAGTAAAAAGGAAGTTCTTTTTGTTTTTCTGTAGTCAGGAATGCCATTTGTTTTACTGTGTCCAATTCCGCGCCCAAGAATGTCCTTGTTTGGGATGGTATCAGCCTTGACTTTTGTAAGTTGACTGTGTATCCCAGTGCTTGTAGCAAGTAAATGACCCTTTGTAAATCTGTTGTCAGCTTGCTTTTGTTGTCCCCTTGTAGCAGGCAGTCGTCCAGGTATGGGTAAATTTGAATTCCCTGAAGTCTGCAATGGGCGATTACTGATGCCAGGCATTTTGTGAATACTCTGGGCAGTAGATAAGCCAAAGGGCAATGCTGAGAATTGATAGTGCTCTGATCCTGCAAGAAATCTGAGGTATCTTCTGCAGATTGGTCGAATGGGGACGTGCAGGTATGCCTCCTTGAGATCTAGAGTTACCAGCCAAGACTCCTTGCCCAGCATGGGAAGAAGTTGCTGTAGGGTCAGCATTTTGAATTTTGGGACAATGATGTATGTATTTAAGGTGGACAGGTCGAGAATTGGTCTCCAACTTTTTCCTTTCTTGGAACTAGGAATAGTCTGGAATAGAACCCCTTTCCTTGCTCTGCTGTTGGCACTCTTTCCACAGCTCTCATGTTTGCTAACTCCATTATCTGGCGTAGAGCCTCTGTTTTTTGATTTGGAGGTAGATTTGGCATTCCTTTTTTGACTGGTAAAGTGTGTAAATGAAACCGGTAACCTTGATCTATGGTTTGTAAAATCCACTTGTCTTTTGTTATGCAGTGCCAGTTCTTTGAAAATAAGGTTAACTTTCCGCCTAGAGGAGCTGCTATTTGTTCCCTGGTAGGCGGATTTAGGGTTAAGTCACTGTGGTTGTGCTGATGTAGTGGCAGTGGCTGTGTCTGTGCCTCTGTTGTTACCTTGCCACTGTCTTCCTCTGTAGGCACCTCCTCTGGATTGGTTTCTGCCTCTGGAACGTCTATTCCTGCCCCTTTGAAATTTTGTGGAGTCAGGAAAGGACCAATTTTGGCAGGCCAGTTCCTGCTAAACCTTGGGGTTGAACCTGCAAGAAATCTTTAACAGTTTGAACAGATTTTGCCTTTTCTTCCATTTTCTTCATAACCTGCTGGGCAGGTGTACCAAACAAACTTGTCTTGTCCATAGGAGCATCTAGTAACTTAGCTTTAACATGATCCGGTAAAGCTTGTTCCTTTAGCCATGCATGCCTTCTTATCACTGTGCCTGTCATGGCTGATCTAAATGAAGCCTCCAGTGCATCATAGCCACATTTTAAGGAATGGTTGCTAACCTGTTGTATGTTATTTACCATCTCTAATACATGTTTCTTATCAAGAGATTCATCAGTGGTTAGTTTTTAGTTAACTGATCAAGCATAAACTCTTGGTATTGTATCATGTGAAACTGGCAGTTTAAAGCTCTAGCTGAGAGAGTAGCTGAAGTGTAGACCTTTTTACCCCATCTGTCTAATGACCTTGCTTCCCTTTCAGAAGGGATAGGGTTTTTAGCTATGGTCGCTACTGCCTTGGGACCCTGGGATATAGTTTCTGGGTCTGCAAGTGGAGCCTTGTAAAGGTGGTGATGAGTATCTGGCACCCTGTAAAATCTGTCTGGTTTGGCAGGGGCTGGGGTAAAGAATCTGGAGCGGAGCAAACATCATTGAAAGCATCATCCACCACAGAGAGAACAGGAGGTATAGCTAAGGGCCTGTGCTGTGGGAGGTGCAGAAAGGTCCTAAGTCTTTTTCTGGAGTCTGAAAATCCTGTTGCTGCCATTGGAACTGTTCTCGCATGGCATGCAAGGTTTCCCCAAAGGAGAATTCTTCTGGTGGGGAAGCAGCTGGAATGGATTCTTCAGCATCAGAATCTTCAAAATTGGAGAAGGGAGCCTCTGGCTGGTCAGTTATGTCTGATTCATCAGCAGAATCATCAGAGGACACTGGCTCGGGGCTCTGCCCTAGGTCTCTTCTCTGGGGGCTGAGAGGCCCTGTCTGGGTGAGATTGAGATCCTCTAATTAAAGAAATTAAATCTTCTGCCAAAGTAAGCATTTGAGAACTAGAAGAGGGCCTGGATGTGGGGGGTTTAACAGGCACTGTTTTAGTAGTCTTGGCTGCTTTAGCCCTGGCGAAGGCCTTAATGGACATGGCTGCTGGAGGCCTAGCAGCACCACGTGCTGGGGTAGAGACATCCAAGGGGATGGTGTCTGATAAGTCAACCACCGTAGTGGGTAAAATTTCTGAGGTCGATTCAAGAGTTGTAGCAGGGGCCTCAGTTGTAGGAATAGGCTCAGCTGTACTTTGTTCAGTTTTCTCGGTTTCGGCCGAAACCGAGACACTCGCGGTTTGCTTGACCATGGTTTCGCCGGCCGCGGACCCCGAGTGTCGGTCTTTATCTTTGCGCTTCTTGGTAGATTGGGTAGTCGGAGGATCCGACGGCATAATGTACGCAAAATCAGAACCGAAAAACTGTTCTGCAAACTCCGACCGTTCGTCGGTTGAAAGAAGCACAGGCCGAACAGGCTGCTACGTCGTGGGCTGGGCCTAAACAAGGCAGACAGTAAGAGTGGTAATCTTTATGAGGTATTTGTTTCCCACAGTTTAAACAATTGTTAACTTTTTCTGACATCGGCTGAGGCAAGAAAGAGTCCCCAACGGGGTACTTAGCTTTAGAAGTCTTCGAAGTAGTATTCGGAAGAAGTAATCTCTGGATCCGACCGACCGGCACTTGCGAACAGCTTCTGCTTCGGGCGCCACGCGGCAAGAAAGACTGAGGAAAATGGCGTCGGCTGATGCCTTTATACCCGAAGACCAACAGAGAGGACGTCGGGTGGAGTGCGACATCAGCCGAAGCCGGACCCGGACTTTGGAATCCGGCCGACTGAAGGGCTGCCTGACGACAGGACAACCCACTTGTTATGACTGCAGATGCATCCATGAAGGACATCTGTCTATGTACATCCAAGGTATGCATTATTCTTTCACCTCTGTTTTGTGGATTGGGAAAGAAGGTAGGTAAGTGGATTGCCTGGTTTAAAGACACTCTGGATACCACCTTAGGCATAAATGTAGGATTAGTTCTCATGGACACCCTATCTTGATGGAAGATTAGGAAGGGTTGCACTGCCATTAAGGCCTGTAGTTCCGAAACCCTCCTTGCTGAAGTAATAGCCAGTAGGAAAGCAGTTTTCCATGACAGGTGTTGTAGATCTGCTGTTACTGCTGGTTCAAACGGAGGGAGTGTCAACTTTTCTAGTACAAAATTCAAGTCCCATGCTGGTAATGGTGGTTTCCTAGGAGGTTTTACATTCTTGATCCCTCTGAGGAACTGCCTGAGTAGAGGATGTGAAAAGACAGGAGGATCAAAGCTGTATTCTGCTGAAATAGCTGATGCATGTATCTTGATGGAGGAATAGGACAGGCCTGTATGTAGAAGCTCTGCCAAGTACTCCAGAATGTTAGCAATATCTATGTTCGACACATCTTTTCCTCTTTCAGTACTCCAAATGACGAACCTTTTCCATTTTCCTGCATAGTTCCTTCTTGTTGAAGGTCTGCGGGCTTCAAGGATAATGTCTTTAACCCTTTGTGAAAGGTCTGGGTTAGTTACTGCTATGTGATGTTCCAGGCAGTCAGTTGCAAGGTTTTAAGGTTTGGATGTATGATGTTGTAATTGTTCTGAGTTAACATCAGAGGCATCAGGGGTATTGACCACATTTTCTCCCGAGACATGGTCCTCAGCAATGGGTGCCAGTGTTGTCTTGGCCAGTTCGGCGCTATCAGAATTATCCTTGGACGTTCCTCTTTGATTTTCAGTAGTACCTTGTGCATCAAGGGAAGAGGTGGAAATGCATATGCTGTCAGGCCTTTCCAGCTGAAGGATAGAGAGTCCACCTTCCATGCAAGTGGGTGGAATGTCCTTGTGCAGAATTTTTTGAGCTGGTGATTTTGTGGGGAAGCGAATAGATCTATTTGTGGCATTCCCCATTTCTTTGTGATGGTCTTGAAGATGTCTGGGTGTAGCATCCATTCGTGAGCATCCGAGGTGGTTCTGCTTAAAATGTCTGCTAGAGTGTTCTCTTTTCCCGGTACAAATATTGCCTGTAACTGGATGTTGTAGCGGAGAGCCAGATTCCAAAGGTCCAAAGTCATTCTGCATAGGGGGTAAGAATGAGTGGCTCCCTGTTTGTTGATGTACCACATGACTGTGGTGTTGTCTGTCCTTATCATCAAATGACCTTCTTTGTGGAATGGTCTGAATTTTAGGATTGCCAGTTTTACTGCCAGCATTTCTTTTTGGTATATGTGCAGGTGCAGCTGGTCCTGAGTCCACAGTCCTTGTACGCATTTGTCCATCATGTGTGCCCCCCATCCTAGGTCTGAGGCATCCGTTGTGATGGTTTGGTTTGCTCGAAAGTTGTGGAAGGGTAAGCCTGGGTTTGACTGGCATGCCCGAGCCCACCATAGGAACTCCTGTTTTAAGCATGGGATTAGTGGTATTTCTGTTTCTAAGCTGTGCCTGTGTTGAGACCATAAATTCTTTAGGTACCACTGTAACTTTCTCATATGCAGTCTGGCATGTGGGACCAAGATTATGCATGATGCCATGAAGCCCAAGGCCTGCAGAACTTTTCTTGCTGTTAGTTTGTTCTGTTTTGTTAATGCCAAGAAGTAAAGAGGAGTTCTTTTGTTTTTCTGCAGTTAGGAATGCCATCTGTTTTACTGTGTCCAATTCCGCCCAAGAAAGTTCTTGTCTGGGATGGTGTCAGCCTTGACTTTTGTAAATTGACTGTGTATCCCAGGGCTTGAAGCAAGTAAATGACCCTTTGTAAATCTGTTGTCAGCTTGCTTTTGTTGTCCGCTTGTAACAGGCAGTCGTCCAGGTATGGATAAATTTGGATTCCCTGTACTCTGCAGTGAGCGATTACTGATGCCAGGCATTTTGTGAATACTCTGGGCGCAGTAGATAAGCCAAAGGGCAATGCTGAGAATTGAAAATGATCTGATTCTGCAAGAAATATGAGGTATCTTCTGCAATTTGGTCGAATGGGGACGTGCAGGTATGCCTCCTTGAGATCTAGAGTTACCAGCCAACACTCCTTGCCCAGCATGGGAAGAAGTTGCTGTAGGGTCAGCATTTTGAATTTTGGGACAATGATGTATGTGTTTAAGATGGACAGGTCGAGAATAGGTCTCCAGTTTTTCTCTTTTCTTGGTACTAGGAAGAGTCTGGAGTAGAATCCTTTGCCCTGTTCTGTTATTGGTACCCTTTCCACAGCTCTCATCTTTATTAATTCCGCTATCTGATGCAGGGCTTCTATTTTTTGATTTGGGGCAGGTTTGGCATTCCTCTTTTTACTGGTAAAGTGTGGAAGTGGAACCGGTAGCCTTGGTCTATGGTTTGCAAAATCCACTTGTCTTTTGTAATATAGTGCCAATTTTTCGAGAATAAGGCTAACTTTCCGCCTAATGGTGCTGCTATTTGCTCCCTGGTAGGCGGAGTCAGAGCCAAGTCACTGTGATTGTCCTGTTGCAGTGGCAGTGGTTGTGTCTGTGCCTCGGTTATTGCCTTGCCACTGTCGTCCTCTGTAGGCACCTCCTCTGGATTGATTTCTGCCCCTCGAGCGTCTGTTCCTGCCCCTTTGTGATCTTGTGGAGTCAGGAAAGGACCAATTTTTGGCAGGCCAGTTCCTGCTAAACCTTGGGACTGAACCTGTAGGAAATGTTTAACTGTTTGTACAAATTTTGCCTTCTCTTCCATTTTCTTCATTACCTGCTGGGCAGGTTCTCCAAATAGACTGGCCTTATCCATAGGAGCATCCAATAGCTTAGCTTTAACATGATCCGCAAGACCTGTTCTTTCAACCATGCATGCCTTCTTATAACTGTGCCAGTCATGGCTGATCTAAATGAAGCCTCCAGTGCATCATAGCCACATTTTAAAGAATGGTTACTAACCTGTTGGATGTTATTCACCATTTCTAATACATATTTCTTATGTAAAGATTGATCAGAGGACAGCTATTTTATTAAGTGATCAAGGATAAACTCTTGGTATTGGATCATGTGAAACTGACAGTTTAAAGCTCTAGCTGAGAGAGTAGCAGAGGTGTAGACTTTTTCCCCATCTCTCTAAGGACCTGGATTCCCTTTCAGAGGGAATAGGGTTTTGCTGTGGTCGAGGCTACTGCCTTAGGCCCCTGGGATATAGTTTCGGGTCTGCAAGTGGGGCCTTGTATAGGTGGTGATGAGTGTCTGGCACCCTGTAAAATCTATCTGGTTTGGCAGGGCTGGAGGTAAAGAATCAGGTGCAGTGCAGACATCATTAAATGCATCGTCCACAACAGATAGGACAGGAGGTATAGCTAAGGGCCTATGTTGTGGTAAGTGCAGAAAAGTCCTAAGCCTTTTTCTTGAATCTGAGAAATCTTGTCCCTGCCATTGGAATTGTTCTCTCATGGCATGTAAGGTTTCCCCAAAGGAGAATTCCTCTGGTGGAGAGGCAGCTGGAATGGATTCTTCAGCATCTGAATCTTCATAATTGGAGAAAGGAGCCTCTGGCTGGTCTGTAATATCTGAGTCATCCGCAGAATCATCAGAGGGCACAGGCTCGGGGGGCTCTGCTCTAGGTCTCTCTTCTGGGGGCTGAGAGGCCCTGTCTGGGTGAGATTGGGATCCCCTAATTAAGGATATTAAATCTTCTGCCAGAGTAAGCATTTGTGAACTAGAAGTGGGCCTGAGTGAGGGTGGTTTAACAGGCACTGATTTAGCTGATTTGGCTGCTTTAGCCCTGGCAAAGGCCTTAATAGACATGGCTGCAGGAGGCCTAGCAGCACCACGTGCTGGGGTAGAGATATCCAAGGGGATGGTGTCTGATAGATCAGTAGGAACCACAGTTGTAGGCAAAATTTCTGAGGCTAGTTCAGGTAAGGTAGCAGGAGCCTCAGTAGTAGTCATGGATTCGGCTGTAGATTGACCAGTTTTCTCGGTTTCGCCGAAACCGAGACACTCGCTGCTTGCTTAACCGTGGTTTCGCCGAACCGCTGACCGCGAGTGTCGGTCTTTTCTTTGCTTTTAACAATTTGGGTAGTCGGAGGATCCGACGGCATAATGTACGCAAAATCTGAGCGAAAAACTGTTCAGCAAACTCCGACCGACGCCTAAGCGCTCGGTTGAAGGAAGCACAGGCGAACTGGCTGCTACGTCGTGATCTGGGCCTAAGCAAGGCAAACAGTAAGAGTGGAAATCTTTATGAGGTATTTGTTTCCCACAAGTTAAACAGTTATTGACTTTTTCTGACATCGGCTGAGGCAAGAAAGAGTCCCCAACGGGTACTTAGCTTTTAGAAGTCTTGGTAGTATTCGGTAGTAGTAATCTCTGGATCTGACCGACCGGCACTTGCGAACAGCTTCTGCTTCGGGTGCCACGCGGCAAGAAAGACTGAGGAAAATGGCGTCGGCTGATGCCTTTATACCCGAAGACCAGCAGAGATGACGTCGGGTGAAGTGCGACATCAGCGGCGGACCCAGACTTTGGAATCCGGCCGACCGAAGGGCTGCCTGACGACAGGACAACCCATTTGCTATGACTGCAGATGCATCTATGAAGGACATCTGTACTATGTCCTTCAAGGATGCATCTGCAGTCCTAACAAATGGGTAGAATACCACAGCCAAACTAGGGGAGGAGGAAGAAGAATTATGGTGTAGTTAGGATCCCTTGCAAAACAGCAGTGGCAAACCCTGCTCGGGATCTAGAGTATAGAGGTAAGTTATAATGCTTGGCAAATGTATGCACGGAAGTCCAAGTAGCAGCCTCAATAATGTCCTTGGTAGCCACTCCTCATAAGAAAGCTGTGGTAGTGGCTGTAGCCCTTGTAGAATGAGGCCTTATGTTCTGTGGAATTTGCTTTCCATGGTAGGAGTAACAGAATCTTATGCAATTTCCTATCCACTTGGAGATTGTCTGTTTGGAAATTGCTTTTCCTTCCCTTCCTGTTGCATAAGCTACTAGAAGCTGGTCAGTTTTTCTATTGCCCTTGGTTCTGTCCAGGTAGTAGCAACTGTCTATGTACATCCAATGTATGCAGCAGTCTTTCCCCTGTTCTGTGGATTGGGAAAGAAGGTAGGTAGGTGGATTGCCTGGTTTAGAGACACTCTGGATACCACCTTAGGCATAAATGTAGGATTAGTTCTCATGGACACTATCTTGATGGAAGATTAGGAAGGGTTGTACTGCCTTTAAAGCCTGTAGTTCCGAAACCCTTCTTGCTGAAGTAATTGCCAGTAGGAAAGCAGTTTTCCAGGATAGGTGTTGAAGATCTGCTGTTGCTGCTGGTTCGAATGGAGGGAGTGTCAATTTTTCTAGCACAAAGTTCAAGTCCCATGCTGGTAATGGTGGTTTCCTAGGAGGTTTTACATTCTTAATTCCTCTCAGGAACTGCCTGAAAGAGGATGTGAGAAGACAGGGGGATCGTAGCTGTATTCTGCAGAAATAGCTGATGCATGTATCTTGATGGAGGAATAGGACAGGCCTGTATGGAGAAGCTCTGCCAAGTACTCCAGGATGTTGGCAATATCTACCTTTGACACATCTTTCCCTCTTTCAGTACTCCAAATGACAAACTTTCCATTTTCCTGCATAGTTCCTTCTTGTTGAAGGTCTGCGGGCCTCAAGGATAATGTCTTTAACCCTTTGGGATAAATCTGGGTTAGTTGCTCTTATGTAATGTTCCAGGCAGTCAGTTGCAGAGTTTTCAGGTTTGGATGCAGGATGTTGTAGTTGCTCTGAGTTGACATCAAAGGAATCAGGGCAGTGTCCACGCTTCCCCGAGACATGCTCCTCAGCAATGGATACCAATGTTGTCTTGGCCAATTTGGAGCTATCAGAATTATCCTTGACGTTCCCCTATGATTTTCAGTAGTACCTTGTGCATCAAAGGAAGAGGTGGAAATGCATATGCTGTCAGGCCTTTCCAATTGAAGGATAGAGAGTCCACCTTCCAAGCAAGTGGGTGGTATGTCCTTGTGCAGAATTTCTTGAGCTGGTGATTGAGTGGGGATGCGAATAGGTCTATTTTTGGTATTCCCCATTTCTTTGTGATGGCCTTGAAGATGTCCGGGTGTAGCATCCATTCGTGAGCATCCGAGGTAGTTCTGCTTAACATGTCTGCTAGGATGTTTTCTTTTCCCGGTATAAATATTGCCTGTAATTGAATGTTGTAGCTCAGAGCCATATTCCATAGGTCCAGAGCCATTCGGCATAGGGGGTATGAATGAGTGCCTCCCTGTTTGTTGATGTACCACATGACTGTGGTGTTGTCTGTCCTTATCATCAATTGGCCTTCTTTGAGGAATGGTCTGAAATTCTGGATTGCTAGTTTTACTGCCAGCATTTCTTTTTGATTTATGTGCAGGTGCAGCTGGTCTGGAGTCCATAAACCCTGAATGCACTTGTCCAGCATGTGGGCCCCCCAACCGAGGTCTGAGGCGTCCGTTGTGATGGTTTGGCTTGTTTGAATGTTGTGGAAGGACAAACCTGGGTTTGACTGGCATGCCTGAGCCCACCATAGGAACTCTTCTTTCAGGCATGGGATCAGTGGTATTTCGCTTTCTAAGCTGTGCTTGTGTTGAGACCATAAATTCTTTAGGTACCACTGTAGCTTTCTCATATGCAGTCTGGCATGGGGGACCAAGATTATGCAGGATGCCATGAAGCCCAAGGCCTGCAGTACTTTCCTTGCTGTTAGTTTGTTCTGCTTTGTTAATGCCAAGAAGTAAAGAGGAAGTTGTTCTTGTTTTTCTGCAGTTAGGAATGCCATCTGTTTTACTGTGTCCAATTCTGCACCCAAGAATGTTCTTGTCTGGGATGGTACCAGTCTTGACTTTTTTAAATTGACTGTGTATCCCAGGGCTTGTAGTAAGCAAATGACTCTTTGTAAGTCTTGTGTCAGCTTGCTTTTGTTGTCCGCTTGTATCAGGCAGTCGTCCAGGTATGGATAAATTTGGATTCCCTGAAGCCTGCAATGAGCGATTACTGATGCCAGGCATTTCGTGAACACTCTGGGCGCAGTAGATAAGCCAAAGGGCAATGCTGAGAATTGATAATGCTCTGATCCTGCAAGAAATCTGAGGTATCTTCTGCAAATTGGTCGTATGGGGACGTGCAGGTATGCCTCCTTGAGATCTAGAGTTACCAGCCAATACTCCTTTCCCAGCATGGGAAGAAGTTGCTGTAGGGTCAGTATTTTGAATTTTGGAACAATGATGAAAGTGTTTAAAGCGGACAGGTCGAGAATAGGTCTCCAACTTTTCTCTTTTCTTGGTACTAGGAAGAGTCTGGAGTAAAATCCCTTGCCCTGTTCTGTAGGTGGTACCCTTTCCACAGCTCTCATCTTTGTTAATTGAGCTATTTGTTTCAGGGCTTCTGTCTTTTGATTTGGTGGTAGGTTTGGCATTCCTCTTTTACTGGTAAGGTGTGGAAATGAAACCTGTAGCCTTGGTCTATAGTTTGCAAAATCCACTTGTCTCTTGTGATATAGTGCCAGTTTTCTGAAAATAAGGCTAACTTTCCGCCTAAGGGTGCTGCTATTTGTTCTCTGGTAGGCGGTGTCAGAGCCAAGTCACTGTGATTGTCCTGTTGCAGTGGCAGTGGTTGTATCTGTGCCTCGTTGGTTATTGCCTTGCCACTGGCGTCCCTGTAGGCACCTCCTCTGGATTGATTTCTGCCTCTGGAACGCCTATTCCTGCCTCTCTGATTTTTAGAGGAGTCTGGAAAGGACCAATTTTTGGAAGGCCAGTTCCTGCTGAACCTTGGGGGCTGAACCTGTAAGAAATCTTTAACTGTTTGTACAGATTTTGCCTTCTCTTCAATTTTCTTCATTACTTGTTTGGCAGGAGAACCAAATAGACTGACCTTATCCATAGGAGCATCTAATAGCTTTGCTTTAACATGATCCGCAAGACCTGTTCTTTCAGCCATGCATGCCTTCTTATAACTGTGCCAGTCATGGCTGATCTAAATGAAGCCTCCAGTGCATCATAGCCACATTTTAAGGAATGGTTACTAACCTGCTGAATGTTATTCACCATTTCTAGAACATATTTCTTATCTAAGGAATCATCAGAGGACAGATTCTTAGTTAACTGATCAAGCATAAACTCTTGGTATTGGATCATATGAAACTGACAGTTCAGAGCTGTAGCTGAGAGAGTAGCAGAGGTGTATACTTTTTTACCCCATCTCTAAGGACCTGGATTCCCTATCAGAAGGGAGAGGGTTTTGCTGAGGTCGGCTACTGCCTTAGGCCCCTGGGAGATATACAAGGCTCCTTTTGCAGATCCTGAGACTAAGTGGTGATAGGTTTTACAGGGCACCGGACACTCATCGGGCTTAGCAGGGGCTGGAGGTAAAGTATCAGGAGCAGTGCAAACATCATTAAATGCATCATCCACAACAGGAAGAAAGTACAGTTTTGTACCTACCATAAATGTAGATGTCCGAATTGGATAGCATCTGCAGTCATAACAACTGGGTTGTCCTGTCGTCAGGCAGCTCCTTCAGTCGGCCGGATTCCAAAGTCCGGGTCCGCTTCGCTGATGTCGCACTCCCCCCGACGCCATCTCTGTTGGTCTTCGGGTATAAAAGCATCAGCCGACGCCATTTTCTTCAGTGTTTCTTGCCCCAGATGCCAGAAGCCCTAAAGAAGGCTAAAATTTTGGATAGATGCCAATGTTTCCAAAAGATAGAGGTAAACACAAAAATAAGCATGTATGTACATAAATACAAACAAATACACCATGAAAGAAATCCCCCCACTAGCTAGCTATTAGAAGGGTAAACACCCTAGGAGTACCACAGAGGGGAAGGAGGGAGGTAATCCTGACTGCAGATGCTATCCAATTCGGACATCTACATTTATGGTAGGTACAAAACTGTACTATGTCCTTCATGGATGCATCTGCAGTCATAACAACTGGGTAGAATACCATAGCCAACTAGGGAGGAGGATAAAAGTAGATTATGGTGTATTTAGGATCCCTTGCAGAACAGCAGTGGCAAACCCTGCTCGGGATCTGGAATATAGAGGTAAATTATACTATGGGGGCCAGTGTCAAATGGACCCTGCTGTGGTAGTGGGCTTTTTTT